>NC_142077.1:4500000-4722500 GCF_059756535.1 Pantherophis guttatus
TGCAAAAACAGACACCAGGATGAGTTTCGGGGTGAAATTCCATGTCTAAAAATGGTGTTGTTTCCACTTTTTAAAAATCGAGCCTTTTTGGTGCCTGGGGAAGAAAACGCGTGACTTAATGGTCAAGAAAAATGCTCCCCAGGAACCAAAATGTTTTTTGAAGGCAATTTTTTTTTTTGAAACCAAATGCAAAAACAGACACCAGGATGAGTTTCGGGGTGAAATTCCATGTCTAAAAATGGTGTTGTTTCCACTTTTTAAAAATCGAGCCTTTTTGGTGCCCGGGGAAGAAAACGCGTGACTTAATGGTCAAGAAAAATGCTGCCCAGGAACCAAAATGTTTTTTGAGGCCAATTTTTTTTTTTTTTGAAACCAAATGCAAAAACAGACACCAGGATGAGTTTCGGGGTGAAATTCCATGTCTAAAAATGGTGTTGTTTCCACTTTTTAAAAATCAAGCCTTTTTGGTGCCTGGGGAAGAAAACGCATGACTCCGCGGTAAGGAAAATGCTGCCCAGGAACCAAAATGTTTTTTGAAGCCAATTTTTTTTTTTGAAACCAAATGCAAAAACAGACACCAGGATGAGTTTCGGGGTGAAATTCCATGTCTAAAAATGGTGTTGTTTCCACTTTTTAAAAATCGAGCCTTTTTGGTGCCCGGGAAAGAAAACGCTGCCCAGGAACCAAAATGTTTTTTGAGGCCAATTTTTTTTTTTGAAACCAAATGCAAAAACAGACACCAGGATGAGTTTCGGGGTGAAATTCCATGTCTAAAAATGGTGTTGTTTCCACTTTTTAAAAATCAAGCCTTTTTGGTGCCTGGGGAAGAAAACGCATGACTCCGCGGTAAGGAAAATGCTGCCCAGGAACCAAAATGTTTTTTGAAGCCAATTTTTTTTTTTGAAACCAAATGCAAAAACAGACACCAGGATGAGTTTCGGGGTGAAATTCCATGTCTAAAAATGGTGTTGTTTCCACTTTTTAAAAATCGAGCCTTTTTGGTGCCTGGGGAAGAAAACGCATGACTCCGCGGTCAGGAAAATGCTGCCCAGGAACCAAAATGTTTTTTGAGTCCAATTTTTTTTTTTTGAAACCAAATGCAAAAACAGACACCAGGATGAGTTTCGGGGTGAAATTCCATGTCTAAAAATGGTGTTGTTTCCACTTTTTAAAAATCGAGCCTTTTTGGTGCCCGGGGAAGAAAACGCGTGACTTAATGTTCAGGAAAAATGCTGCCCAGGAACCAAAATGTTTTTTGAGGCCAATTTTTTTTTTTTTTAAACCAAATGCAAAAACAGACACCAGGATGAGTTTCGGAGTGAAATTCCATGTCTAAAAATGGTGTTGTTTCCACTTTTTAAAAATCGAGCCTTTTTGGTGCCCGGGGAAGAAAACGCGTGACTTAATGTTCAGGAAAAATGCTGCCCAGGAACCAAAATGTTTTTTGAGGCCAATTTTTTTTTTTGAAACCAAATGCAAAAACAGACACCAGGATGAGTTTTGGGGTGAAATTCCATGTCTAAAAATGGTGTTGTTTCCACTTTTTAAAAATCGAGCCTTTTTGGTGCCTGGGGAAGAAAACGCGTGACTTAATGGTCAGGAAAAATGCTGCCCAGGAACCAAAATGTTTTTTGAGGCCAATTTTTTTTTTTTTGAAACCAAATGCAAAAACAGACACCAGGATGAGTTTCGGAGTGAAATTCCATGTCTAAAAATGGTGTTGTTTCCACTTTTTAAAAATCAAGCCTTTTTGGTGCCTGGGGAAGAAAACGCATGACTCCGCGGTAAGGAAAATGCTGCCCAGGAACCAAAATGTTTTTTGAAGCCAATTTTTTTTTTTTGAAACCAAATGCAAAAACAGACACCAGGATGAGTTTCGGGGTGAAATTCCATGTCTAAAAATGGTGTTGTTTCCACTTTTTAAAAATCAAGCCTTTTTGGTGCCTGGGGAAGAAAACGCATGACTTAATGGTCAGGAAAAATGCTGCCCAGGAACCAAAATGTTTTTTGAGGCCAATTTTTTTTTTTTTGAAACCAAATGCAAAAACAGACACCAGGATGAGTTTCGGGGTGAAATTCCATGTCTAAAAATGGTGTTGTTTCCACTTTTTAAAAATCAAGCCTTTTCGGTGCCTGGGGAAGAAAACGCATGACTCCGCGGTAAGGAAAATGCTACCCAGGAACCAAAATGTTTTTTGAAGCCAATTTTTTTTTTTTTTGAAACCAAATGCAAAAACAGACACCAGGATGAGTTTCGGGGTGAAATTCCATGTCTAAAAATGGTGTTGTTTCCACTTTTAAAAAATCGAGCCTTTTTGGTGCCTGGGGAAGAAAACGCATGACTCCGCGGTAAGGAAAATGCTGCCCAGGAACCAAAATGTTTTTTGAAGCCAATTTTTTTTTTTGAAACCAAATGCAAAAACAGACACCAGGATGAGTTCCGGGGTGAAATTCCATGTCTAAAAATGGTGTTGTTTCCACTTTTTAAAAATCAAGCCTTTTTGGTGCCCGGGGAAGAAAACGCGTGACTTAATGGTCAGGAAAAATGCTGCCCAGGAACCAAAATGTTTTTTGAGGCCAATTTTTTTTTTTTGAAACCAAATGCAAAAACAGACACCAGGATGAGTTTCGGGGTGAAATTCCATGTCCAAAAATGGTGTTCTTTCCACTTTTTAAAAATCAAGCCTTTTTGGTGCCTGGGGAAGAAAACGCATGACTCCGCGGTAAGGAAAATGCTGCCCAGGAACCAAAATGTTTTTTGAAGCCAATTTTTTTTTTGAAACCAAATGCAAAAACAGACACCAGGATGAGTTTCGGGGTGAAATTCCATGTCTAAAAATGGTGTTGTTTCCACTTTTAAAAAATCGAGCCTTTTTGGTGCCTGGGGAAGAAAACGCATGACTCCGCGGTAAGGAAAATGCTGCCCAGGAACCAAAATGTTTTTTGAAGCCAATTTTTTTTTTTGAAACCAAATGCAAAAACAGACACCAGGATGAGTTCCGGGGTGAAATTCCATGTCTAAAAATGGTGTTGTTTCCACTTTTTAAAAATCAAGCCTTTTTGGTGCCCGGGGAAGAAAACGCGTGACTTAATGGTCAGGAAAAATGCTGCCCAGGAACCAAAATGTTTTATGAGGCCAATTTTTTTTTTGAAACCAAATGCAAAAACAGACACCAGGATGAGTTTCGGGGTGAAATTCCATGTCTAAAAATGGTGTTGTTTCCACTTTTTAAAAATCAAGCCTTTTTGGTGCCTGGGGAAGAAAACGCATGACTCCGCGGTAAGGAAAATGCTACCCAGGAACCAAAATGTTTTATGAGGCCAATTTTTTTTTTGAAACCAAATGCAAAAACAGACACCAGGATGAGTTTCGGGGTGAAATTCCATGTCTAAAAATGGTGTTGTTTCCACTTTTTAAAAATCGAGCCTTTTTGGTGCCTGGGGAAGAAAATGCATGACTCCGCGGTTATGAAAATGCTGCCCAGGAACCAAAATGTTTTTTGAAGCCAATTTTTTTTTTTGAAACCAAATGCAAAAACAGACACCAGGATGAGTTCCGGGGTGAAATTCCATGTCTAAAAATGGTGTTGTTTCCACTTTTTAAAAATCAAGCCTTTTTGGTGCCCGGGGAAGAAAACGCGTGACTTAATGGTCAGGAAAAATGCTGCCCAGGAACCAAAATGTTTTTTGAGGCCAATTTTTTTTTTTTGAAACCAAATGCAAAAACAGACACCAGGATGAGTTTCGGGGTGAAATTCCATGTCTAAAAATGGTGTTGTTTCCACTTTTTAAAAATCAAGCCTTTTTGGTGCCTGGGGAAGAAAACGCATGACTCCGCGGTAAGGAAAATGCTGCCCAGGAACCAAAATGTTTTTTGAAGCCAATTTTTTTTTTTTGAAACCAAATGCAAAAACAGACACCAGGATGAATTTCGGGGTGAAATTCCATGTCTAAAAATGGTGTTGTTTCCACTTTTTAAAAATCAAGCCTTTTTGGTGCCTGGGGAAGAAAACGCGTGACTTAATGGTCAGGAAAAATGCTGCCCAGGAACCAAAATGTTTTTTGAAGCCAATTTTTTTTTTTTGAAACCAAATGCAAAAACAGACACCAGGATGAGTTTCGGGGTGAAATTCCATGTCTAAAAATGGTGTTGTTTCCACTTTTTAAAAATCAAGCCTTTTTGGTGCCTGGGGAAGAAAACGCATGACTCCGCGGTAAGGAAAATGCTGCCCAGGAACCAAAATGTTTTTTGAAGCCAATTTTTTTTTTTTGAAACCAAATGCAAAAACAGACACCAGGATGAGTTTCGGGGTGAAATTCCATGTCTAAAAATGGTGTTGTTTCCACTTTTTAAAAATCAAGCCTTTTTGGTGCCTGGGGAAGAAAACGCGTGACTTAATGGTCAGGAAAAATGCTGCCCAGGAACCAAAATGTTTTTTGAGGCCAATTTTTTTTTTTTTTTGAAACCAAATGCAAAAACAGACACCAGGATGAGTTTCGGGGTGAAATTCCATGTCTAAAAATGGTGTTGTTTCCACTTTTTAAAAATCAAGCCTTTTTGGTGCCTGGGGAAGAAAACGCGTGACTTAATGGTCAGGAAAAATGCTGCCCAGGAACCAAAATGTTTTTTGAAGCCAATTTTTTTTTTTTTTGAAACCAAATGCAAAAACAGACACCAGGATGAGTTTCGGGGTGAAATTCCATGTCTAAAAATGGTGTTGTTTCCACTTTTTAAAAATCAAGCCTTTTTGGTGCCTGGGGAAGAAAACGCATGACTCCGCGGTAAGGAAAATGCTACCCAGGAACCAAAATGTTTTTTGAAGCCAATTTTTTTTTTTTTTGAAACCAAATGCAAAAACAGACACCAGGATGAGTTTCGGGGTGAAATTCCATGTCTAAAAATGGTGTTGTTTCCACTTTTTAAAAATCGAGCCTTTTTGGTGCCTGGGGAAGAAAACGCATGACTCCGCGGTAAGGAAAATGCTGCCCAGGAACCAAAATGTTTTTTGAAGCCAATTTTTTTTTTTGAAACCAAATGCAAAAACAGACACCAGGATGAGTTCCGGGGTGAAATTCCATGTCTAAAAATGGTGTTGTTTCCACTTTTTAAAAATCAAGCCTTTTTGGTGCCCGGGGAAGAAAACGCGTGACTTAATGGTCAGGAAAAATGCTGCCCAGGAACCAAAATGTTTTTTGAGGCCAATTTTTTTTTTTTTGAAACCAAATGCAAAAACAGACACCAGGATGAGTTTTGGGGTGAAATTCCATGTCTAAAAATGGTGTTCTTTCCACTTTTTAAAAATCGAGCCTTTTTGGTGCCTGGGGAAGAAAACGCATGACTCCGCGGTAAGGAAAATGCTGCCCAGGAACCAAAATGTTTTTTGAAGCCAATTTTTTTTTTTTGAAACCAAATGCAAAAACAGACACCAGGATGAGTTTCGGGGTGAAATTCCATGTCTAAAAATGGTGTTGTTTCCACTTTTTAAAAATCGAGCCTTTTTGGTGCCTGGGGAAGAAAACGTGTGACTTAATGGTCAGGAAAAATGCTGCCCAGGAACCAAAATGTTTTTTGAGGCCAATTTTTTTTTTTTTTGAAACCAAATGCAAAAACAGACACCAGGATGAGTTTCGGGGTGAAATTCCATGTCTAAAAATGGTGTTGTTTCCACTTTTTAAAAATCAAGCCTTTTTGGTGCCTGGGGAAGAAAACGCGTGACTTAATGGTCAGGAAAAATGCTGCCCAGGAACCAAAATGTTTTTTGAGGCCAATTTTTTTTTTTGAAACCAAATGCAAAAACAGACACCAGGATGAGTTTTGGGGTGAAATTCCATGTCTAAAAATGGTGTTGTTTCCACTTTTTAAAAATCGAGCCTTTTTGGTGCCTGGGGAAGAAAACGCGTGACTTAATGGTCAGGAAAAATGCTGCCCAGGAACCAAAATGTTTTTTGAGGCCAATTTTTTTTTTTTTGAAACCAAATGCAAAAACAGACACCAGGATGAGTTTCGGAGTGAAATTCCATGTCTAAAAATGGTGTTGTTTCCACTTTTTAAAAATCAAGCCTTTTTGGTGCCTGGGGAAGAAAACGCATGACTCCGCGGTCAGGAAAATGCTGCCCAGGAACCAAAATGTTTTTTGAAGCCAATTTTTTTTTTTTGAAACCAAATGCAAAAACAGACACCAGGATGAGTTTCGGGGTGAAATTCCATGTCTAAAAATGGTGTTGTTTCCACTTTTTAAAAATCGAGCCTTTTTGGTGCCCGGGGAAGAAAACGCGTGACTTAATGTTCAGGAAAAATGCTGCCCAGGAACCAAAATGTTTTTTGAGGCCAATTTTTTTTTTTGAAACCAAATGCAAAAACAGACACCAGGATGAGTTTTGGGGTGAAATTCCATGTCTAAAAATGGTGTTGTTTCCACTTTTTAAAAATCGAGCCTTTTTGGTGCCTGGGGAAGAAAACGCGTGACTTAATGGTCAGGAAAAATGCTGCCCAGGAACCAAAATGTTTTTTGAGGCCAATTTTTTTTTTTTTGAAACCAAATGCAAAAACAGACACCAGGATGAGTTTCGGAGTGAAATTCCATGTCTAAAAATGGTGTTGTTTCCACTTTTTAAAAATCAAGCCTTTTTGGTGCCTGGGGAAGAAAACGCATGACTCCGCGGTAAGGAAAATGCTGCCCAGGAACCAAAATGTTTTTTGAAGCCAATTTTTTTTTTTTTGAAACCAAATGCAAAAACAGACACCAGGATGAGTTTCGGGGTGAAATTCCATGTCTAAAAATGGTGTTGTTTCCACTTTTTAAAAATCAAGCCTTTTTGGTGCCTGGGGAAGAAAACGCATGACTTAATGGTCAGGAAAAATGCTGCCCAGGAACCAAAATGTTTTTTGAGGCCAATTTTTTTTTTTTTGAAACCAAATGCAAAAACAGACACCAGGATGAGTTTCGGGGTGAAATTCCATGTCTAAAAATGGTGTTGTTTCCACTTTTTAAAAATCAAGCCTTTTTGGTGCCTGGGGAAGAAAACGCATGACTCCGCGGTAAGGAAAATGCTACCCAGGAACCAAAATGTTTTTTGAAGCCAATTTTTTTTTTTTTGAAACCAAATGCAAAAACAGACACCAGGATGAGTTTCGGGGTGAAATTCCATGTCTAAAAATGGTGTTGTTTCCACTTTTAAAAAATCGAGCCTTTTTGGTGCCTGGGGAAGAAAACGCATGACTCCGCGGTAAGGAAAATGCTGCCCAGGAACCAAAATGTTTTTTGAAGCCAATTTTTTTTTTTGAAACCAAATGCAAAAACAGACACCAGGATGAGTTCCGGGGTGAAATTCCATGTCTAAAAATGGTGTTGTTTCCACTTTTTAAAAATCAAGCCTTTTTGGTGCCCGGGGAAGAAAACGCGTGACTTAATGGTCAGGAAAAATGCTGCCCAGGAACCAAAATGTTTTTTGAGGCCAATTTTTTTTTTTTGAAACCAAATGCAAAAACAGACACCAGGATGAGTTTCGGGGTGAAATTCCATGTCTAAAAATGGTGTTCTTTCCACTTTTTAAAAATCAAGCCTTTTTGGTGCCTGGGGAAGAAAACGCATGACTCCGCGGTAAGGAAAATGCTGCCCAGGAACCAAAATGTTTTTTGAAGCCAATTTTTTTTTTGAAACCAAATGCAAAAACAGACACCAGGATGAGTTTCGGGGTGAAATTCCATGTCTAAAAATGGTGTTGTTTCCACTTTTTAAAAATCAAGCCTTTTTGGTGCCCGGGGAAGAAAACGCGTGACTTAATGGTCAGGAAAAATGCTGCCCAGGAACCAAAATGTTTTATGAGGCCAATTTTTTTTTTGAAACCAAATGCAAAAACAGACACCAGGATGAGTTTCGGGGTGAAATTCCATGTCTAAAAATGGTGTTGTTTCCACTTTTTAAAAATCAAGCCTTTTTGGTGCCTGGGGAAGAAAACGCATGACTCCGCGGTAAGGAAAATGCTACCCAGGAACCAAAATGTTTTTTGAAGCCAATTTTTTTTTTTTTTGAAACCAAATGCAAAAACAGACACCAGGATGAGTTTCGGGGTGAAATTCCATGTCTAAAAATGGTGTTGTTTCCACTTTTTAAAAATCGAGCCTTTTTGGTGCCTGGGGAAGAAAATGCATGACTCCGCGGTTATGAAAATGCTGCCCAGGAACCAAAATGTTTTTTGAAGCCAATTTTTTTTTTTGAAACCAAATGCAAAAACAGACACCAGGATGAGTTCCGGGGTGAAATTCCATGTCTAAAAATGGTGTTGTTTCCACTTTTTAAAAATCAAGCCTTTTTGGTGCCCGGGGAAGAAAACGCGTGACTTAATGGTCAGGAAAAATGCTGCCCAGGAACCAAAATGTTTTTTGAGGCCAATTTTTTTTTTTTTGAAACCAAATGCAAAAACAGACACCAGGATGAGTTTCGGGGTGAAATTCCATGTCTAAAAATGGTGTTGTTTCCACTTTTTAAAAATCAAGCCTTTTTGGTGCCTGGGGAAGAAAACGCATGACTCCGCGGTAAGGAAAATGCTGCCCAGGAACCAAAATGTTTTTTGAAGCCAATTTTTTTTTTTTTGAAACCAAATGCAAAAACAGACACCAGGATGAATTTCGGGGTGAAATTCCATGTCTAAAAATGGTGTTGTTTCCACTTTTTAAAAATCAAGCCTTTTTGGTGCCTGGGGAAGAAAACGCGTGACTTAATGGTCAGGAAAAATGCTGCCCAGGAACCAAAATGTTTTTTGAAGCCAATTTTTTTTTTTTGAAACCAAATGCAAAAACAGACACCAGGATGAGTTTCGAGGTGAAATTCCATGTCTAAAAATGGTGTTGTTTCCACTTTTTAAAAATCGAGCCTTTTTGGTGCCTGGGGAAGAAAACGCGTGACTTAATGGTCAGGAAAAATGCTGCCCAGGAACCAAAATGTTTTTTGAGGCCAATTTTTTTTTTTTTTGAAACCAAATGCAAAAACAGACACCAGGATGAGTTTCGGGGTGAAATTCCATGTCTAAAAATGGTGTTGTTTCCACTTTTTAAAAATCAAGCCTTTTTGGTGCCTGGGGAAGAAAACGCGTGACTTAATGGTCAGGAAAAATGCTGCCCAGGAACCAAAATGTTTTTTGAAGCCAATTTTTTTTTTTGAAACCAAATGCAAAAACAGACACCAGGATGAGTTTCGGGGTGAAATTCCATGTCTAAAAATGGTGTTGTTTCCACTTTTTAAAAATCAAGCCTTTTTGGTGCCTGGGGAAGAAAACGCGTGACTTAATGGTCAGGAAAAATGCTGCCCAGGAACCAAAATGTTTTTTGAGGCCAATTTTTTTTTTTTTTTGAAACCAAATGCAAAAACAGACACCAGGATGAGTTTCGGGGTGAAATTCCATGTCTAAAAATGGTGTTGTTTCCACTTTTTAAAAATCAAGCCTTTTTGGTGCCTGGGGAAGAAAACGCATGACTCCGCGGTAAGGAAAATGCTACCCAGGAACCAAAATGTTTTTTGAAGCCAATTTTTTTTTTTTTTGAAACCAAATGCAAAAACAGACACCAGGATGAGTTTCGGGGTGAAATTCCATGTCTAAAAATGGTGTTGTTTCCACTTTTTAAAAATCGAGCCTTTTTGGTGCCTGGGGAAGAAAACGCATGACTCCGCGGTAAGGAAAATGCTGCCCAGGAACCAAAATGTTTTTTGAGGCCAATTTTTTTTTTTTTGAAACCAAATGCAAAAACAGACACCAGGATGAGTTTCGGGGTGAAATTCCATGTCTAAAAATGGTGTTGTTTCCACTTTTTAAAAATCAAGCCTTTTTGGTGCCTGGGGAAGAAAACGCATGACTCCGCGGTAAGGAAAATGCTGCCCAGGAACCAAAATGTTTTTTGAAGCCAATTTTTTTTTTTGAAACCAAATGCAAAAACAGACACCAGGATGAGTTTCGGGGTGAAATTCCATGTCTAAAAATGGTGTTGTTTCCACTTTTTAAAAATCGAGCCTTTTTGGTGCCCGGGAAAGAAAACGCGTGACTTAATGTTCAGGAAAAATGCTGCCCAGGAACCAAAATGTTTTTTGAGGCCAATTTTTTTTTTTGAAACCAAATGCAAAAACAGACACCAGGATGAGTTTCGGGGTGAAATTCCATGTCTAAAAATGGTGTTGTTTCCACTTTTTAAAAATCAAGCCTTTTTGGTGCCTGGGGAAGAAAACGCATGACTCCGCGGTAAGGAAAATGCTGCCCAGGAACCAAAATGTTTTTTGAAGCCAATTTTTTTTTTTGAAACCAAATGCAAAAACAGACACCAGGATGAGTTTCGGGGTGAAATTCCATGTCTAAAAATGGTGTTGTTTCCACTTTTTAAAAATCGAGCCTTTTTGGTGCCTGGGGAAGAAAATGCATGACTCCGCGGTCAGGAAAATGCTGCCCAGGAACCAAAATGTTTTTTGAAGCCAATTTTTTTTTTTGAAACCAAATGCAAAAACAGACACCAGGATGAGTTCCGGGGTGAAATTCCATGTCTAAAAATGGTGTTGTTTCCACTTTTTAAAAATCAAGCCTTTTTGGTGCCCGGGGAAGAAAACGCGTGACTTAATGGTCAGGAAAAATGCTGCCCAGGAACCAAAATGTTTTATGAGGCCAATTTTTTTTTTGAAACCAAATGCAAAAACAGACACCAGGATGAGTTTCGGGGTGAAATTCCATGTCTAAAAATGGTGTTGTTTCCACTTTTTAAAAATCAAGCCTTTTTGGTGCCTGGGGAAGAAAACGCATGACTCCGCGGTAAGGAAAATGCTACCCAGGAACCAAAATGTTTTATGAGGCCAATTTTTTTTTTGAAACCAAATGCAAAAACAGACACCAGGATGAGTTTCGGGGTGAAATTCCATGTCTAAAAATGGTGTTGTTTCCACTTTTTAAAAATCGAGCCTTTTTGGTGCCTGGG
This sequence comes from Pantherophis guttatus, assembly GCF_059756535.1. Taxonomy (NCBI): domain Eukaryota; kingdom Metazoa; phylum Chordata; class Lepidosauria; order Squamata; family Colubridae; genus Pantherophis; species Pantherophis guttatus. The sequence continues at coordinate 4,510,952 of NC_142077.1, forward strand.
GAAGAAAATGCATGACTCCGCGGTTATGAAAATGCTGCCCAGGAACCAAAATGTTTTTTGAAGCCAATTTTTTTTTTTGAAACCAAATGCAAAAACAGACACCAGGATGAGTTCCGGGGTGAAATTCCATGTCTAAAAATGGTGTTGTTTCCACTTTTTAAAAATCAAGCCTTTTTGGTGCCCGGGGAAGAAAACGCGTGACTTAATGGTCAGGAAAAATGCTGCCCAGGAACCAAAATGTTTTTTGAGGCCAATTTTTTTTTTTTGAAACCAAATGCAAAAACAGACACCAGGATGAGTTTCGGGGTGAAATTCCATGTCTAAAAATGGTGTTGTTTCCACTTTTTAAAAATCAAGCCTTTTTGGTGCCTGGGGAAGAAAACGCATGACTCCGCGGTAAGGAAAATGCTGCCCAGGAACCAAAATGTTTTTTGAAGCCAATTTTTTTTTTTGAAACCAAATGCAAAAACAGACCCCAGGATGAGTTTCGGGGTGAAATTCCATGTCTAAAAATGGTGTTGTTTCCACTTTTTAAAAATCGAGCCTTTTTGGTGCCCGGGAAAGAAAACGCGTGACTTAATGTTCAGGAAAAATGCTGCCCAGGAACCAAAATGTTTTTTGAGGCCAATTTTTTTTTTTGAAACCAAATGCAAAAACAGACACCAGGATGAGTTTCGGGGTGAAATTCCATGTCTAAAAATGGTGTTGTTTCCACTTTTTAAAAATCAAGCCTTTTTGGTGCCTGGGGAAGAAAACGCATGACTCCGCGGTAAGGAAAATGCTGCCCAGGAACCAAAATGTTTTTTGAAGCCAATTTTTTTTTTTGAAACCAAATGCAAAAACAGACACCAGGATGAGTTTCGGGGTGAAATTCCATGTCTAAAAATGGTGTTGTTTCCACTTTTTAAAAATCGAGCCTTTTTGGTGCCTGGGGAAGAAAATGCATGACTCCGCGGTCAGGAAAATGCTGCCCAGGAACCAAAATGTTTTTTGAGGCCAATTTTTTTTTTTTGAAACCAAATGCAAAAACAGACACCAGGATGAGTTTCGGGGTGAAATTCCATGTCTAAAAATGGTGTTGTTTCCACTTTTTAAAAATCGAGCCTTTTTGGTGCCCGGGGAAGAAAACGCGTGACTTAATGTTCAGGAAAAATGCTGCCCAGGAACCAAAATGTTTTTTGAAGCCAATTTTTTTTTTTGAAACCAAATGCAAAAACAGACACCAGGATGAGTTTCGGGGTGAAATTCCATGTCTAAAAATGGTGTTGTTTCCACTTTTTAAAAATCGAGCCTTTTTGGTGCCTGGGGAAGAAAACGCGTGACTTAATGTTCAGGAAAAATGCTGCCCAGGAACCAAAATGTTTTTTGAGGCCAATTTTTTTTTTTGAAACCAAATGCAAAAACAGACACCAGGATGAGTTTTGGGGTGAAATTCCATGTCTAAAAATGGTGTTGTTTCCACTTTTTAAAAATCGAGCCTTTTTGGTGCCTGGGGAAGAAAACGCGTGACTTAATGGTCAGGAAAAATGCTGCCCAGGAACCAAAATGTTTTTTGAGGCCAATTTTTTTTTTTTTGAAACCAAATGCAAAAACAGACACCAGGATGAGTTTCGGAGTGAAATTCCATGTCTAAAAATGGTGTTGTTTCCACTTTTTAAAAATCAAGCCTTTTTGGTGCCTGGGGAAGAAAACGCATGACTCCGCGGTAAGGAAAATGCTGCCCAGGAACCAAAATGTTTTTTGAAGCCAATTTTTTTTTTTGGAAACCAAATGCAAAAACAGACACCAGGATGAGTTTCGGGGTGAAATTCCATGTCTAAAAATGGTGTTGTTTCCACTTTTTAAAAATCGAGCCTTTTTGGTGCCCGGGGAAGAAAACGCGTGACTTAATGTTCAGGAAAAATGCTGCCCAGGAACCAAAATGTTTTTTGAAGCCAATTTTTTTTTTTGAAACCAAATGCAAAAACAGACACCAGGATGAGTTCCGGGGTGAAATTCCATGTCTAAAAATGGTGTTGTTTCCACTTTTTAAAAATCAAGCCTTTTTGGTGCCCGGGGAAGAAAACGCGTGACTTAATGGTCAGGAAAAATGCTGCCCAGGAACCAAAATGTTTTTTGAGGCCAATTTTTTTTTTTTGAAACCAAATGCAAAAACAGACACCAGGATGAGTTTCGGGGTGAAATTCCATGTCTAAAAATGGTGTTGTTTCCACTTTTTAAAAATCAAGCCTTTTTGGTGCCTGGGGAAGAAAACGCATGACTCCGCGGTAAGGAAAATGCTGCCCAGGAACCAAAATGTTTTTTGAAGCCAATTTTTTTTTTTGAAACCAAATGCAAAAACAGACACCAGGATGAGTTTCGGGGTGAAATTCCATGTCTAAAAATGGTGTTGTTTCCACTTTTTAAAAATCGAGCCTTTTTGGTGCCCGGGAAAGAAAACGCGTGACTTAATGTTCAGGAAAAATGCTGCCCAGGAACCAAAATGTTTTTTGAGGCCAATTTTTTTTTTTGAAACCAAATGCAAAAACAGACACCAGGATGAGTTTCGGGGTGAAATTCCATGTCTAAAAATGGTGTTGTTTCCACTTTTTAAAAATCGAGCCTTTTTGGTGCCCGGGGAAGAAAACGCGTGACTTAATGGTCAGGAAAAATGCTGCCCAGGAACCAAAATGTTTTTTGAGGCCAATTTTTTTTTTTTTGAAACCAAATGCAAAAACAGACACCAGGATGAGTTTCGGAGTGAAATTCCATGTCTAAAAATGGTGTTGTTTCCACTTTTTAAAAATCAAGCCTTTTTGGTGCCTGGGGAAGAAAACGCATGACTCCGCGGTAAGGAAAATGCTGCCCAGGAACCAAAATGTTTTTTGAAGCCAATTTTTTTTTTTTGAAACCAAATGCAAAAACAGACACCAGGATGAGTTTCGGGGTGAAATTCCATGTCTAAAAATGGTGTTGTTTCCACTTTTTAAAAATCGAGCCTTTTTGGTGCCCGGGGAAGAAAACGCGTGACTTAATGTTCAGGAAAAATGCTGCCCAGGAACCAAAATGTTTTTTGAGGCCAATTTTTTTTTTTGAAACCAAATGCAAAAACAGACACCAGGATGAGTTTTGGGGTGAAATTCCATGTCTAAAAATGGTGTTGTTTCCACTTTTTAAAAATCAAGCCTTTTTGGTGCCCGGGGAAGAAAACGCGTGACTTAATGGTCAGGAAAAATGCTGCCCAGGAACCAAAATGTTTTTTGAGGCCAATTTTTTTTTTTTGAAACCAAATGCAAAAACAGACACCAGGATGAGTTTCGGGGTGAAATTCCATGTCTAAAAATGGTGTTGTTTCCACTTTTTAAAAATCAAGCCTTTTTGGTGCCTGGGGAAGAAAACGCATGACTCCGCGGTAAGGAAAATGCTGCCCAGGAACCAAAATGTTTTTTGAAGCCAATTTTTTTTTTTTGAAACCAAATGCAAAAACAGACACCAGGATGAGTTTCGGGGTGAAATTCCATGTCTAAAAATGGTGTTGTTTCCACTTTTTAAAAATCGAGCCTTTTTGGTGCCCGGGGAAGAAAACGCGTGACTTAATGTTCAGGAAAAATGCTGCCCAGGAACCAAAATGTTTTTTGAGGCCAATTTTTTTTTTTGAAACCAAATGCAAAAACAGACACCAGGATGAGTTTTGGGGTGAAATTCCATGTCTAAAAATGGTGTTGTTTCCACTTTTTAAAAATCAAGCCTTTTTGGTGCCCGGGGAAGAAAACGCGTGACTTAATGGTCAGGAAAAATGCTGCCCAGGAACCAAAATGTTTTTTGAGGCCAATTTTTTTTTTTTGAAACCAAATGCAAAAACAGACACCAGGATGAGTTTCGGGGTGAAATTCCATGTCTAAAAATGGTGTTGTTTCCACTTTTTAAAAATCAAGCCTTTTTGGTGCCTGGGGAAGAAAACGCATGACTCCGCGGTAAGGAAAATGCTGCCCAGGAACCAAAATGTTTTTTGAAGCCAATTTTTTTTTTGAAACCAAATGCAAAAACAGACACCAGGATGAGTTTCGGGGTGAAATTCCATGTCTAAAAATGGTGTTGTTTCCACTTTTTAAAAATCAAGCCTTTTTGGTGCCCGGGGAAGAAAACGCGTGACTTAATGGTCAGGAAAAATGCTGCCCAGGAACCAAAATGTTTTTTGAGGCCAATTTTTTTTTTTTTTGAAACCAAATGCAAAAACAGACACCAGGATGAGTTTCGGAGTGAAATTCCATGTCTAAAAATGGTGTTGTTTCCACTTTTTAAAAATCAAGCCTTTTTGGTGCCTGGGGAAGAAAACGCATGACTCCGCGGTAAGGAAAATGCTACCCAGGAACCAAAATGTTTTATGAGGCCAATTTTTTTTTTGAAACCAAATGCAAAAACAGACACCAGGATGAGTTTTGGGGTGAAATTCCATGTCTAAAAATGGTGTTGTTTCCACTTTTTAAAAATCGAGCCTTTTTGGTGCCTGGGGAAGAAAACGCGTGACTTAATGTTCAGGAAAAATGCTGCCCAGGAACCAAAATGTTTTTTGAGGCCAATTTTTTTTTTTGAAACCAAATGCAAAAACAGACACCAGGATGAGTTTTGGGGTGAAATTCCATGTCTAAAAATGGTGTTGTTTCCACTTTTTAAAAATCGAGCCTTTTTGGTGCCTGGGGAAGAAAACGCGTGACTTAATGGTCAGGAAAAATGCTGCCCAGGAACCAAAATGTTTTTTGAGGCCAATTTTTTTTTTTTTGAAACCAAATGCAAAAACAGACACCAGGATGAGTTTCGGAGTGAAATTCCATGTCTAAAAATGGTGTTGTTTCCACTTTTTAAAAATCAAGCCTTTTTGGTGCCTGGGGAAGAAAACGCATGACTCCGCGGTAAGGAAAATGCTGCCCAGGAACCAAAATGTTTTTTGAAGCCAATTTTTTTTTTTGGAAACCAAATGCAAAAACAGACACCAGGATGAGTTTCGGGGTGAAATTCCATGTCTAAAAATGGTGTTGTTTCCACTTTTTAAAAATCGAGCCTTTTTGGTGCCCGGGGAAGAAAACGCGTGACTTAATGTTCAGGAAAAATGCTGCCCAGGAACCAAAATGTTTTTTGAAGCCAATTTTTTTTTTTGAAACCAAATGCAAAAACAGACACCAGGATGAGTTCCGGGGTGAAATTCCATGTCTAAAAATGGTGTTGTTTCCACTTTTTAAAAATCAAGCCTTTTTGGTGCCCGGGGAAGAAAACGCGTGACTTAATGGTCAGGAAAAATGCTGCCCAGGAACCAAAATGTTTTTTGAGGCCAATTTTTTTTTTTTGAAACCAAATGCAAAAACAGACACCAGGATGAGTTTCGGGGTGAAATTCCATGTCTAAAAATGGTGTTGTTTCCACTTTTTAAAAATCAAGCCTTTTTGGTGCCTGGGGAAGAAAACGCATGACTCCGCGGTAAGGAAAATGCTGCCCAGGAACCAAAATGTTTTTTGAAGCCAATTTTTTTTTTTGAAACCAAATGCAAAAACAGACACCAGGATGAGTTTCGGGGTGAAATTCCATGTCTAAAAATGGTGTTGTTTCCACTTTTTAAAAATCGAGCCTTTTTGGTGCCCGGGAAAGAAAACGCGTGACTTAATGTTCAGGAAAAATGCTGCCCAGGAACCAAAATGTTTTTTGAGGCCAATTTTTTTTTTTGAAACCAAATGCAAAAACAGACACCAGGATGAGTTTCGGGGTGAAATTCCATGTCTAAAAATGGTGTTGTTTCCACTTTTTAAAAATCGAGCCTTTTTGGTGCCCGGGGAAGAAAACGCGTGACTTAATGGTCAGGAAAAATGCTGCCCAGGAACCAAAATGTTTTTTGAGGCCAATTTTTTTTTTTTTGAAACCAAATGCAAAAACAGACACCAGGATGAGTTTCGGAGTGAAATTCCATGTCTAAAAATGGTGTTGTTTCCACTTTTTAAAAATCAAGCCTTTTTGGTGCCTGGGGAAGAAAACGCATGACTCCGCGGTAAGGAAAATGCTGCCCAGGAACCAAAATGTTTTTTGAAGCCAATTTTTTTTTTTTGAAACCAAATGCAAAAACAGACACCAGGATGAGTTTCGGGGTGAAATTCCATGTCTAAAAATGGTGTTGTTTCCACTTTTTAAAAATCGAGCCTTTTTGGTGCCCGGGGAAGAAAACGCGTGACTTAATGTTCAGGAAAAATGCTGCCCAGGAACCAAAATGTTTTTTGAGGCCAATTTTTTTTTTTGAAACCAAATGCAAAAACAGACACCAGGATGAGTTTTGGGGTGAAATTCCATGTCTAAAAATGGTGTTGTTTCCACTTTTTAAAAATCAAGCCTTTTTGGTGCCCGGGGAAGAAAACGCGTGACTTAATGGTCAGGAAAAATGCTGCCCAGGAACCAAAATGTTTTTTGAGGCCAATTTTTTTTTTTTGAAACCAAATGCAAAAACAGACACCAGGATGAGTTTCGGGGTGAAATTCCATGTCTAAAAATGGTGTTGTTTCCACTTTTTAAAAATCAAGCCTTTTTGGTGCCTGGGGAAGAAAACGCATGACTCCGCGGTAAGGAAAATGCTGCCCAGGAACCAAAATGTTTTTTGAAGCCAATTTTTTTTTTTTGAAACCAAATGCAAAAACAGACACCAGGATGAGTTTCGGGGTGAAATTCCATGTCTAAAAATGGTGTTGTTTCCACTTTTTAAAAATCGAGCCTTTTTGGTGCCCGGGGAAGAAAACGCGTGACTTAATGTTCAGGAAAAATGCTGCCCAGGAACCAAAATGTTTTTTGAGGCCAATTTTTTTTTTTGAAACCAAATGCAAAAACAGACACCAGGATGAGTTTTGGGGTGAAATTCCATGTCTAAAAATGGTGTTGTTTCCACTTTTTAAAAATCAAGCCTTTTTGGTGCCCGGGGAAGAAAACGCGTGACTTAATGGTCAGGAAAAATGCTGCCCAGGAACCAAAATGTTTTTTGAGGCCAATTTTTTTTTTTTGAAACCAAATGCAAAAACAGACACCAGGATGAGTTTCGGGGTGAAATTCCATGTCTAAAAATGGTGTTGTTTCCACTTTTTAAAAATCAAGCCTTTTTGGTGCCTGGGGAAGAAAACGCATGACTCCGCGGTAAGGAAAATGCTGCCCAGGAACCAAAATGTTTTTTGAAGCCAATTTTTTTTTTGAAACCAAATGCAAAAACAGACACCAGGATGAGTTTCGGGGTGAAATTCCATGTCTAAAAATGGTGTTGTTTCCACTTTTTAAAAATCAAGCCTTTTTGGTGCCCGGGGAAGAAAACGCGTGACTTAATGGTCAGGAAAAATGCTGCCCAGGAACCAAAATGTTTTTTGAGGCCAATTTTTTTTTTTTTTGAAACCAAATGCAAAAACAGACACCAGGATGAGTTTCGGAGTGAAATTCCATGTCTAAAAATGGTGTTGTTTCCACTTTTTAAAAATCAAGCCTTTTTGGTGCCCGGGGAAGAAAACGCGTGACTTAATGGTCAGGAAAAATGCTGCCCAGGAACCAAAATGTTTTTTGAGGCCAATTTTTTTTTTTTTTGAAACCAAATGCAAAAACAGACACCAGGATGAGTTTTGGGGTGAAATTCCATGTCTAAAAATGGTGTTGTTTCCACTTTTTAAAAATCAAGCCTTTTTGGTGCCTGGGGAAGAAAACGCATGACTCCGCGGTAAGGAAAATGCTGCCCAGGAACCAAAATGTTTTTTGAAGCCAATTTTTTTTTTTTGAAACCAAATGCAAAAACAGACACCAGGATGAGTTTCGGGGTGAAATTCCATGTCTAAAAATGGTGTTGTTTCCACTTTTTAAAAATCAAGCCTTTTTGGTGCCTGGGGAAGAAAACGCGTGACTTAATGGTCAGGAAAAATGCTGCCCAGGAACCAAAATGTTTTTTGAGGCCAATTTTTTTTTTTTTTGAAACCAAATGCAAAAACAGACACCAGGATGAGTTTCGGAGTGAAATTCCATGTCTAAAAATGGTGTTGTTTCCACTTTTTAAAAATCAAGCCTTTTTGGTGCCTGGGGAAGAAAACGCATGACTCCGCGGTAAGGAAAATGCTGCCCAGGAACCAAAATGTTTTTTGAAGCCAATTTTTTTTTTTTGAAACCAAATGCAAAAACAGACACCAGGATGAGTTTCGGGGTGAAATTCCATGTCTAAAAATGGTGTTGTTTCCACTTTTTAAAAATCAAGCCTTTTTGGTGCCTGGGGAAGAAAACGCGTGACTTAATGGTCAGGAAAAATGCTGCCCAGGAACCAAAATGTTTTTTGAGGCCAATTTTTTTTTTTTTTTGAAACCAAATGCAAAAACAGACACCAGGATGAGTTTCGGGGTGAAATTCCATGTCTAAAAATGGTGTTGTTTCCACTTTTTAAAAATCGAGCCTTTTTGGTGCCTGGGGAAGAAAACGCATGACTCCGCGGTAAGGAAAATGCTGCCCAGGAACCAAAATGTTTTTTGAAGCCAATTTTTTTTTTTTTTTGAAACCAAATGCAAAAACAGACACCAGGATGAGTTTCGGGGTGAAATTCCATGTCTAAAAATGGTGTTGTTTCCACTTTTTAAAAATCGAGCCTTTTTGGTGCCTGGGGAAGAAAACGCATGACTCCGCGGTAAGGAAAATGCTGCCCAGGAACCAAAATGTTTTTTGAAGCCAATTTTTTTTTTTGAAACCAAATGCAAAAACAGACACCAGGATGAGTTCCGGGGTGAAATTCCATGTCTAAAAATGGTGTTGTTTCCACTTTTTAAAAATCAAGCCTTTTTGGTGCCCGGGGAAGAAAACGCGTGACTTAATGGTCAGGAAAAATGCTGCCCAGGAACCAAAATGTTTTTTGAGGCCAATTTTTTTTTTTTTGAAACCAAATGCAAAAACAGACACCAGGATGAGTTTCGGGGTGAAATTCCATGTCTAAAAATGGTGTTCTTTCCACTTTTTAAAAATCGAGCCTTTTTGGTGCCTGGGGAAGAAAACGCATGACTCCGCGGTAAGGAAAATGCTGCCCAGGAACCAAAATGTTTTTTGAAGCCAATTTTTTTTTTTTTTTGAAACCAAATGCAAAAACAGACACCAGGATGAGTTTCGGGGTGAAATTCCATGTCTAAAAATGGTGTTGTTTCCACTTTTTAAAAATCAAGCCTTTTTGGTGCCTGGGGAAGAAAACGCATGACTCCGCGGTAAGGAAAATGCTACCCAGGAACCAAAATGTTTTTTGAAGCCAATTTTCTTTTTTTTTGAAACCAAATGCAAAAACAGACACCAGGATGAGTTTCGGGGTGAAATTCCATGTCTAAAAATGGTGTTGTTTCCACTTTTTAAAAATCGAGCCTTTTTGGTGCCCGGGGAAGAAAACGCGTGACTTAATGTTCAGGAAAAATGCTGCCCAGGAACCAAAATGTTTTTTGAAGCCAATTTTTTTTTTTGAAACCAAATGCAAAAACAGACACCAGGATGAGTTTCGGGGTGAAATTCCATGTCTAAAAATGGTGTTGTTTCCACTTTTTAAAAATCGAGCCTTTTTGGTGCCCGGGGAAGAAAAAGCGTGACTTAATGTTCAGGAAAAATGCTGCCCAGGAACCAAAATGTTTTTTGAGGCCAATTTTTTTTTTTGAAACCAAATGCAAAAACAGACACCAGGATGAGTTTCGGGGTGAAATTCCATGTCTAAAAATGGTGTTGTTTCCACTTTTTAAAAATCAAGCCTTTTTGGTGCCCGGGGAAGAAAACGCATGACTCCGCGGTAAGGAAAATGCTGCCCAGGAACCAAAATGTTTTTTGAAGCCAATTTTTTTTTTGAAACCAAATGCAAAAACAGACACCAGGATGAGTTTTGGGGTGAAATTCCATGTCTAAAAATGGTGTTGTTTCCACTTTTTAAAAATCAAGCCTTTTTGGTGCCTGGGGAAGAAAACGCATGACTCCGCGGTCAGGAAAATGCTGCCCAGGAAATAAAATGTTTTTTGAGGCCAATTTTTTTTTTGAAACCAAATGCAAAAACAGACACCAGGATGAGTTTCGGGGTGAAATTCCATGTCTAAAAATGGTGTTGTTTCCACTTTTTAAAAATCGAGCCTTTTTGGTGCCCGGGGAAGAAAACGCGTGACTTAATGGTCAGGAAAAATGCTGCCCAGGAACCAAAACATTTTTTGAGGCCAATTTTTTTTTTTTTTTGAAACCAAATGCAAAAACAGACACCAGGATGACTTTCGGGGTGAAATTCCATGTCTAAAAATGGTGTTGTTTCCACTTTTTAAAAATCGAGCCTTTTTGGTGCCTGGGGAAGAAAACGCGTGACTTAATGGTCAGGAAAAATGCTGCCCAGGAACCAAAATGTTTTTTGAGGCCAATTTTTTTTTTTTTTTGAAACCAAATGCAAAAACAGACACCAGGATGAGTTTCGGGGTGAAATTCCATGTCTAAAAATGGTGTTGTTTCCACTTTTTAAAAATCAAGCCTTTTTGGTGCCTGGGGAAGAAAACGCGTGACTGAATGGTCAGGAAAAATGCTGCCCAGGAACCAAAATGTTTTTTGAGGCCAATTTTTTTTTTTGAAACCAAATGCAAAAACAGACACCAGGATGAGTTTCGGGGTGAAATTCCATGTCTAAAAATGGTGTTGTTTCCACTTTTTAAAAATCAAGCCTTTTTGGTGCCTGGGGAAGAAAACGCATGACTCCGCGGTCAGGAAAATGCTGCCCAGGAACCAAAATGTTTTTTGAAGCCAATTTTTTTTTTTGAAACCAAATGCAAAAACAGACACCAGGATGAGTTTCGGGGTGAAATTCCATGTCTAAAAATGGTGTTGTTTCCACTTTTTAAAAATCGAGCCTTTTTGGTGCCTGGGGAAGAAAACGCGTGACTTAATGGTCAAGAAAAATGCTCCCCAGGAACCAAAATGTTTTTTGAAGGCAATTTTTTTTTTTGAAACCAAATGCAAAAACAGACACCAGGATGAGTTTCGGGGTGAAATTCCATGTCTAAAAATGGTGTTGTTTCCACTTTTTAAAAATCGAGCCTTTTTGGTGCCCGGGAAAGAAAACGCGTGACTTAATGGTCAAGAAAAATGCTGCCCAGGAACCAAAATGTTTTTTGAGGCCAATTTTTTTTTTTTTTTGAAACCAAATGCAAAAACAGACACCAGGATGAGTTTCGGGGTGAAATTCCATGTCTAAAAATGGTGTTGTTTCCACTTTTTAAAAATCAAGCCTTTTTGGTGCCTGGGGAAGAAAACGCATGACTCCGCGGTAAGGAAAATGCTGCCCAGGAACCAAAATGTTTTTTGAAGCCAATTTTTTTTTTTGAAACCAAATGCAAAAACAGACACCAGGATGAGTTTCGGGGTGAAATTCCATGTCTAAAAATGGTGTTGTTTCCACTTTTTAAAAATCGAGCCTTTTTGGTGCCCGGGAAAGAAAACGCGTGACTTAATGTTCAGGAAAAATGCTGCCCAGGAACCAAAATGTTTTTTGAGGCCAATTTTTTTTTTTGAAACCAAATGCAAAAACAGACACCAGGATGAGTTTCGGGGTGAAATTCCATGTCTAAAAATGGTGTTGTTTCCACTTTTTAAAAATCAAGCCTTTTTGGTGCCTGGGGAAGAAAACGCATGACTCCGCGGTAAGGAAAATGCTGCCCAGGAACCAAAATGTTTTTTGAAGCCAATTTTTTTTTTTGAAACCAAATGCAAAAACAGACACCAGGATGAGTTTCGGGGTGAAATTCCATGTCTAAAAATGGTGTTGTTTCCACTTTTTAAAAATCGAGCCTTTTTGGTGCCTGGGGAAGAAAACGCATGACTCCGCGGTCAGGAAAATGCTGCCCAGGAACCAAAATGTTTTTTGAGTCCAATTTTTTTTTTTTGAAACCAAATGCAAAAACAGACACCAGGATGAGTTTCGGGGTGAAATTCCATGTCTAAAAATGGTGTTGTTTCCACTTTTTAAAAATCGAGCCTTTTTGGTGCCCGGGGAAGAAAACGCGTGACTTAATGTTCAGGAAAAATGCTGCCCAGGAACCAAAATGTTTTTTGAGGCCAATTTTTTTTTTTTTTAAACCAAATGCAAAAACAGACACCAGGATGAGTTTCGGAGTGAAATTCCATGTCTAAAAATGGTGTTGTTTCCACTTTTTAAAAATCGAGCCTTTTTGGTGCCCGGGGAAGAAAACGCGTGACTTAATGTTCAGGAAAAATGCTGCCCAGGAACCAAAATGTTTTTTGAGGCCAATTTTTTTTTTTGAAACCAAATGCAAAAACAGACACCAGGATGAGTTTTGGGGTGAAATTCCATGTCTAAAAATGGTGTTGTTTCCACTTTTTAAAAATCGAGCCTTTTTGGTGCCTGGGGAAGAAAACGCGTGACTTAATGTTCAGGAAAAATGCTGCCCAGGAACCAAAATGTTTTTTGAGGCCAATTTTTTTTTTTGAAACCAAATGCAAAAACAGACACCAGGATGAGTTTTGGGGTGAAATTCCATGTCTAAAAATGGTGTTGTTTCCACTTTTTAAAAATCGAGCCTTTTTGGTGCCTGGGGAAGAAAACGCGTGACTTAATGGTCAGGAAAAATGCTGCCCAGGAACCAAAATGTTTTTTGAGGCCAATTTTTTTTTTTTTGAAACCAAATGCAAAAACAGACACCAGGATGAGTTTCGGAGTGAAATTCCATGTCTAAAAATGGTGTTGTTTCCACTTTTTAAAAATCAAGCCTTTTTGGTGCCTGGGGAAGAAAACGCATGACTCCGCGGTAAGGAAAATGCTGCCCAGGAACCAAAATGTTTTTTGAAGCCAATTTTTTTTTTTTGAAACCAAATGCAAAAACAGACACCAGGATGAGTTTCGGGGTGAAATTCCATGTCTAAAAATGGTGTTGTTTCCACTTTTTAAAAATCAAGCCTTTTTGGTGCCTGGGGAAGAAAACGCATGACTTAATGGTCAGGAAAAATGCTGCCCAGGAACCAAAATGTTTTTTGAGGCCAATTTTTTTTTTTTTGAAACCAAATGCAAAAACAGACACCAGGATGAGTTTCGGGGTGAAATTCCATGTCTAAAAATGGTGTTGTTTCCACTTTTTAAAAATCAAGCCTTTTCGGTGCCTGGGGAAGAAAACGCATGACTCCGCGGTAAGGAAAATGCTACCCAGGAACCAAAATGTTTTTTGAAGCCAATTTTTTTTTTTTTTGAAACCAAATGCAAAAACAGACACCAGGATGAGTTTCGGGGTGAAATTCCATGTCTAAAAATGGTGTTGTTTCCACTTTTAAAAAATCGAGCCTTTTTGGTGCCTGGGGAAGAAAACGCATGACTCCGCGGTAAGGAAAATGCTGCCCAGGAACCAAAATGTTTTTTGAAGCCAATTTTTTTTTTTGAAACCAAATGCAAAAACAGACACCAGGATGAGTTCCGGGGTGAAATTCCATGTCTAAAAATGGTGTTGTTTCCACTTTTTAAAAATCAAGCCTTTTTGGTGCCCGGGGAAGAAAACGCGTGACTTAATGGTCAGGAAAAATGCTGCCCAGGAACCAAAATGTTTTTTGAGGCCAATTTTTTTTTTTTGAAACCAAATGCAAAAACAGACACCAGGATGAGTTTCGGGGTGAAATTCCATGTCTAAAAATGGTGTTCTTTCCACTTTTTAAAAATCAAGCCTTTTTGGTGCCTGGGGAAGAAAACGCATGACTCCGCGGTAAGGAAAATGCTGCCCAGGAACCAAAATGTTTTTTGAAGCCAATTTTTTTTTTGAAACCAAATGCAAAAACAGACACCAGGATGAGTTTCGGGGTGAAATTCCATGTCTAAAAATGGTGTTGTTTCCACTTTTAAAAAATCGAGCCTTTTTGGTGCCTGGGGAAGAAAACGCATGACTCCGCGGTAAGGAAAATGCTGCCCAGGAACCAAAATGTTTTTTGAAGCCAATTTTTTTTTTTGAAACCAAATGCAAAAACAGACACCAGGATGAGTTCCGGGGTGAAATTCCATGTCTAAAAATGGTGTTGTTTCCACTTTTTAAAAATCAAGCCTTTTTGGTGCCCGGGGAAGAAAACGCGTGACTTAATGGTCAGGAAAAATGCTGCCCAGGAACCAAAATGTTTTATGAGGCCAATTTTTTTTTTGAAACCAAATGCAAAAACAGACACCAGGATGAGTTTCGGGGTGAAATTCCATGTCTAAAAATGGTGTTGTTTCCACTTTTTAAAAATCAAGCCTTTTTGGTGCCTGGGGAAGAAAACGCATGACTCCGCGGTAAGGAAAATGCTACCCAGGAACCAAAATGTTTTATGAGGCCAATTTTTTTTTTGAAACCAAATGCAAAAACAGACACCAGGATGAGTTTCGGGGTGAAATTCCATGTCTAAAAATGGTGTTGTTTCCACTTTTTAAAAATCGAGCCTTTTTGGTGCCTGGGGAAGAAAATGCATGACTCCGCGGTTATGAAAATGCTGCCCAGGAACCAAAATGTTTTTTGAAGCCAATTTTTTTTTTTGAAACCAAATGCAAAAACAGACACCAGGATGAGTTCCGGGGTGAAATTCCATGTCTAAAAATGGTGTTGTTTCCACTTTTTAAAAATCAAGCCTTTTTGGTGCCCGGGGAAGAAAACGCGTGACTTAATGGTCAGGAAAAATGCTGCCCAGGAACCAAAATGTTTTTTGAGGCCAATTTTTTTTTTTTGAAACCAAATGCAAAAACAGACACCAGGATGAGTTTCGGGGTGAAATTCCATGTCTAAAAATGGTGTTGTTTCCACTTTTTAAAAATCAAGCCTTTTTGGTGCCTGGGGAAGAAAACGCATGACTCCGCGGTAAGGAAAATGCTGCCCAGGAACCAAAATGTTTTTTGAAGCCAATTTTTTTTTTTTGAAACCAAATGCAAAAACAGACACCAGGATGAATTTCGGGGTGAAATTCCATGTCTAAAAATGGTGTTGTTTCCACTTTTTAAAAATCAAGCCTTTTTGGTGCCTGGGGAAGAAAACGCGTGACTTAATGGTCAGGAAAAATGCTGCCCAGGAACCAAAATGTTTTTTGAAGCCAATTTTTTTTTTTTGAAACCAAATGCAAAAACAGACACCAGGATGAGTTTCGGGGTGAAATTCCATGTCTAAAAATGGTGTTGTTTCCACTTTTTAAAAATCAAGCCTTTTTGGTGCCTGGGGAAGAAAACGCATGACTCCGCGGTAAGGAAAATGCTGCCCAGGAACCAAAATGTTTTTTGAAGCCAATTTTTTTTTTTTGAAACCAAATGCAAAAACAGACACCAGGATGAGTTTCGGGGTGAAATTCCATGTCTAAAAATGGTGTTGTTTCCACTTTTTAAAAATCAAGCCTTTTTGGTGCCTGGGGAAGAAAACGCGTGACTTAATGGTCAGGAAAAATGCTGCCCAGGAACCAAAATGTTTTTTGAGGCCAATTTTTTTTTTTTTTTTGAAACCAAATGCAAAAACAGACACCAGGATGAGTTTCGGGGTGAAATTCCATGTCTAAAAATGGTGTTGTTTCCACTTTTTAAAAATCAAGCCTTTTTGGTGCCTGGGGAAGAAAACGCGTGACTTAATGGTCAGGAAAAATGCTGCCCAGGAACCAAAATGTTTTTTGAAGCCAATTTTTTTTTTTTTTGAAACCAAATGCAAAAACAGACACCAGGATGAGTTTCGGGGTGAAATTCCATGTCTAAAAATGGTGTTGTTTCCACTTTTTAAAAATCGAGCCTTTTTGGTGCCTGGGGAAGAAAACGCATGACTCCGCGGTAAGGAAAATGCTGCCCAGGAACCAAAATGTTTTTTGAAGCCAATTTTTTTTTTTTGAAACCAAATGCAAAAACAGACACCAGGATGAGTTTCGGGGTGAAATTCCATGTCTAAAAATGGTGTTGTTTCCACTTTTTAAAAATCAAGCCTTTTTGGTGCCTGGGGAAGAAAACGCGTGACTTAATGGTCAGGAAAAATGCTGCCCAGGAACCAAAATGTTTTTTGAGGCCAATTTTTTTTTTTTTTTGAAACCAAATGCAAAAACAGACACCAGGATGAGTTTCGGGGTGAAATTCCATGTCTAAAAATGGTGTTGTTTCCACTTTTTAAAAATCAAGCCTTTTTGGTGCCTGGGGAAGAAAACGCATGACTCCGCGGTAAGGAAAATGCTACCCAGGAACCAAAATGTTTTTTGAAGCCAATTTTTTTTTTTTTTGAAACCAAATGCAAAAACAGACACCAGGATGAGTTTCGGGGTGAAATTCCATGTCTAAAAATGGTGTTGTTTCCACTTTTTAAAAATCGAGCCTTTTTGGTGCCTGGGGAAGAAAACGCATGACTCCGCGGTAAGGAAAATGCTGCCCAGGAACCAAAATGTTTTTTGAAGCCAATTTTTTTTTTTGAAACCAAATGCAAAAACAGACACCAGGATGAGTTCCGGGGTGAAATTCCATGTCTAAAAATGGTGTTGTTTCCACTTTTTAAAAATCAAGCCTTTTTGGTGCCTGGGGAAGAAAACGCGTGACTTAATGGTCAGGAAAAATGCTGCCCAGGAACCAAAATGTTTTTTGAGGCCAATTTTTTTTTTTGAAACCAAATGCAAAAACAGACACCAGGATGAGTTTCGGGGTGAAATTCCATGTCTAAAAATGGTGTTGTTTCCACTTTTTAAAAATCAAGCCTTTTTGGTGCCTGGGGAAGAAAACGCATGACTCCGCGGTAAGGAAAATGCTACCCAGGAACCAAAATGTTTTTTGAAGCCAATTTTTTTTTTTTTGAAACCAAATGCAAAAACAGACACCAGGATGAGTTTCGGGGTGAAATTCCATGTCTAAAAATGGTGTTGTTTCCACTTTGAAAAAATCGAGCCTTTTTGGTGCCTGGGGAAGAAAACGCATGACTCCGCGGTAAGGAAAATGCTGCCCAGGAACCAAAATGTTTTTTGAAGCCAATTTTTTTTTTTGAAACCAAATGCAAAAACAGACACCAGGATGAGTTCCGGGGTGAAATTCCATGTCTAAAAATGGTGTTGTTTCCACTTTTTAAAAATCAAGCCTTTTTGGTGCCCGGGGAAGAAAACGCGTGACTTAATGGTCAGGAAAAATGCTGCCCAGGAACCAAAATGTTTTTTGAGGCCAATTTTTTTTTTTTGAAACCAAATGCAAAAACAGACACCAGGATGAGTTTCGGGGTGAAATTCCATGTCTAAAAATGGTGTTCTTTCCACTTTTTAAAAATCAAGCCTTTTTGGTGCCTGGGGAAGAAAACGCATGACTCCGCGGTAAGGAAAATGCTGCCCAGGAACCAAAATGTTTTTTGAAGCCAATTTTTTTTTTGAAACCAAATGCAAAAACAGACACCAGGATGAGTTTCGGGGTGAAATTCCATGTCTAAAAATGGTGTTGTTTCCACTTTTTAAAAATCAAGCCTTTTTGGTGCCCGGGGAAGAAAACGCGTGACTTAATGGTCAGGAAAAATGCTGCCCAGGAACCAAAATGTTTTATGAGGCCAATTTTTTTTTTGAAACCAAATGCAAAAACAGACACCAGGATGAGTTTCGGGGTGAAATTCCATGTCTAAAAATGGTGTTGTTTCCACTTTTTAAAAATCAAGCCTTTTTGGTGCCTGGGGAAGAAAACGCATGACTCCGCGGTAAGGAAAATGCTACCCAGGAACCAAAATGTTTTTTGAAGCCAATTTTTTTTTTTTTTGAAACCAAATGCAAAAACAGACACCAGGATGAGTTTCGGGGTGAAATTCCATGTCTAAAAATGGTGTTGTTTCCACTTTTTAAAAATCGAGCCTTTTTGGTGCCTGGGGAAGAAAATGCATGACTCCGCGGTTATGAAAATGCTGCCCAGGAACCAAAATGTTTTTTGAAGCCAATTTTTTTTTTTGAAACCAAATGCAAAAACAGACACCAGGATGAGTTCCGGGGTGAAATTCCATGTCTAAAAATGGTGTTGTTTCCACTTTTTAAAAATCAAGCCTTTTTGGTGCCCGGGGAAGAAAACGCGTGACTTAATGGTCAGGAAAAATGCTGCCCAGGAACCAAAATGTTTTTTGAGGCCAATTTTTTTTTTTTTGAAACCAAATGCAAAAACAGACACCAGGATGAGTTTCGGGGTGAAATTCCATGTCTAAAAATGGTGTTGTTTCCACTTTTTAAAAATCAAGCCTTTTTGGTGCCTGGGGAAGAAAACGCATGACTCCGCGGTAAGGAAAATGCTGCCCAGGAACCAAAATGTTTTTTGAAGCCAATTTTTTTTTTTTTGAAACCAAATGCAAAAACAGACACCAGGATGAATTTCGGGGTGAAATTCCATGTCTAAAAATGGTGTTGTTTCCACTTTTTAAAAATCAAGCCTTTTTGGTGCCTGGGGAAGAAAACGCGTGACTTAATGGTCAGGAAAAATGCTGCCCAGGAACCAAAATGTTTTTTGAAGCCAATTTTTTTTTTTTGAAACCAAATGCAAAAACAGACACCAGGATGAGTTTCGAGGTGAAATTCCATGTCTAAAAATGGTGTTGTTTCCACTTTTTAAAAATCGAGCCTTTTTGGTGCCTGGGGAAGAAAACGCGTGACTTAATGGTCAGGAAAAATGCTGCCCAGGAACCAAAATGTTTTTTGAGGCCAATTTTTTTTTTTTTTGAAACCAAATGCAAAAACAGACACCAGGATGAGTTTCGGGGTGAAATTCCATGTCTAAAAATGGTGTTGTTTCCACTTTTTAAAAATCAAGCCTTTTTGGTGCCTGGGGAAGAAAACGCGTGACTTAATGGTCAGGAAAAATGCTGCCCAGGAACCAAAATGTTTTTTGAAGCCAATTTTTTTTTTTGAAACCAAATGCAAAAACAGACACCAGGATGAGTTTCGGGGTGAAATTCCATGTCTAAAAATGGTGTTGTTTCCACTTTTTAAAAATCAAGCCTTTTTGGTGCCTGGGGAAGAAAACGCGTGACTTAATGGTCAGGAAAAATGCTGCCCAGGAACCAAAATGTTTTTTGAGGCCAATTTTTTTTTTTTTTTGAAACCAAATGCAAAAACAGACACCAGGATGAGTTTCGGGGTGAAATTCCATGTCTAAAAATGGTGTTGTTTCCACTTTTTAAAAATCAAGCCTTTTTGGTGCCTGGGGAAGAAAACGCATGACTCCGCGGTAAGGAAAATGCTACCCAGGAACCAAAATGTTTTTTGAAGCCAATTTTTTTTTTTTTTGAAACCAAATGCAAAAACAGACACCAGGATGAGTTTCGGGGTGAAATTCCATGTCTAAAAATGGTGTTGTTTCCACTTTTTAAAAATCGAGCCTTTTTGGTGCCTGGGGAAGAAAACGCATGACTCCGCGGTAAGGAAAATGCTGCCCAGGAACCAAAATGTTTTTTGAAGCCAATTTTTTTTTTTGAAACCAAATGCAAAAACAGACACCAGGATGAGTTTCGGGGTGAAATTCCATGTCTAAAAATGGTGTTGTTTCCACTTTTTAAAAATCAAGCCTTTTTGGTGCCTGGGGAAGAAAACGCATGACTCCGCGGTAAGGAAAATGCTGCCCAGGAACCAAAATGTTTTTTGAAGCCAATTTTTTTTTTTGAAACCAAATGCAAAAACAGACACCAGGATGAGTTTCGGGGTGAAATTCCATGTCTAAAAATGGTGTTGTTTCCACTTTTTAAAAATCAAGCCTTTTTGGTGCCTGGGGAAGAAAACGCGTGACTTAATGGTCAGGAAAAATGCTGCCCAGGAACCAAAATGTTTTTTGAGGCCAATTTTTTTTTTTTTTTGAAACCAAATGCAAAAACAGACACCAGGATGAGTTTCGGGGTGAAATTCCATGTCTAAAAATGGTGTTGTTTCCACTTTTTAAAAATCAAGCCTTTTTGGTGCCTGGGGAAGAAAACGCATGACTCCGCGGTAAGGAAAATGCTACCCAGGAACCAAAATGTTTTTTGAAGCCAATTTTTTTTTTTTTGAAACCAAATGCAAAAACAGACACCAGGATGAGTTTCGGGGTGAAATTCCATGTCTAAAAATGGTGTTGTTTCCACTTTTTAAAAATCGAGCCTTTTTGGTGCCTGGGGAAGAAAACGCATGACTCCGCGGTAAGGAAAATGCTGCCCAGGAACCAAAATGTTTTTTGAAGCCAATTTTTTTTTTTGAAACCAAATGCAAAAACAGACACCAGGATGAGTTTCGGGGTGAAATTCCATGTCTAAAAATGGTGTTGTTTCCACTTTTTAAAAATCAAGCCTTTTTGGTGCCTGGGGAAGAAAACGCATGACTCCGCGGTAAGGAAAATGCTACCCAGGAACCAAAATGTTTTTTGAAGCCAATTTTCTTTTTTTTTGAAACCAAATGCAAAAACAGACACCAGGATGAGTTTCGGGGTGAAATTCCATGTCTAAAAATGGTGTTGTTTCCACTTTTTAAAAATCAAGCCTTTTTGGTGCCCGGGGAAGAAAACGCGTGACTTAATGGTCAGGAAAAATGCTGCCCAGGAACCAAAATGTTTTTTGAGGCCAATTTTCTTTTTTTTTTGAAACCAAATGCAAAAACAGACACCAGGATGAGTTTCGGGGTGAAATTCCATGTCTAAAAATGGTGTTGTTTCCACTTTTTAAAAATCGAGCCTTTTTGGTGCCCGGGGAAGAAAACGCGTGACTTAATGGTCAGGAAAAATGCTGCCCAGGAACCAAAATGTTTTTTGAGGCCAATTTTTTTTTTTTGAAACCAAATGCAAAAACAGACACCAGGATGAGTTTCGGGGTGAAATTCCATGTCTAAAAATGGTGTTGTTTCCACTTTTTAAAAATCAAGCCTTTTTGGTGCCCGGGGAAGAAAACGCGTGACTTAATGGTCAGGAAAAATGCTGCCCAGGAACCAAAATGTTTTTTGAAGCCAATTTTTTTTTTTTTGAAACCAAATGTAAAAACAGACCCCAGGATGAGTTTCGGGGTGAAATTCCATGTTTAAAAATGGTGTTGCTTCCATTTTTAAAAAATCAGAACGGCTTACAATGCGTTAAGCAATAGCCTTCATATTTTTGTATATATCTGTTTAGTAGGGCTTTCGGGCCCCCCCAAGTGGTGTTCTTTTTTATACAAAGTCAGTTTATTGCCCCCACAATCCGGGTCCTTATTTTACTTACCTCGAAAGGATGGAAGGCTGAGTCAACCTTGAGCCTGATGAGATTCAAACTTGCAGTAATTGTAGGCAGCTGGTGCTAGTTAATAACACTTTAGTCTGCTGTGCCATCAAGGCTCTTTGGTGGTGGGGCAGGTTGGTTAAGGAAGGAAATAAAATTGCAAGGGTTAGATCACTTTGTCGCTTCCATTTGCACGCTCATTGCACAAGTTCTGCTTTAAAGGGATCAGCAGGGAAAAATTGGTTTTATTCCTGTACTTTTCTCATTCTGTGCTTCAACAGAGAGGCCTTGGTTTTTGTTGAAAGTGTGGCATGTAAACCACACTTTCTTTTTCTTTTTAAAAGTTTTACGTTCCTTTGGGTTTGCTGCAGGACTGAATACATTTCTACCAGAAGAGTTTTGTGGGGTAACCATTTGTCTGAAGTGGTGTAGGGTTTCCTGCCTGGGCAGGGGGTTGGACTAGAAAACCTCCAAGATCCCTTCCAACTCTGTTACCGTGTTTCCCCGAAAATAAGACCCTGTCTTATATTTTTTTGAACCCTGAAATAATTGCTTGACCTTATTGTTGTGCACTCAAATGCTCGATTGGGCTTATTATCAGGGGATGTCTTATTTTGGGGGAAACAGGATACTCTGGTCACTAAGGAGAGAAACAACATAGTTCGAACTTTTTTTAATAAGACAGGAATTATGGGGAAAGCCATCCAGGTTTCCGGAGAGTCATCTTTCAGGAACCACAAGGCTTGAAGTAGCCATAGCAAATGAAATGGGGAAATATATGGCATTTCCATATTGTTGGAACCCAGCCAAGCCTTCCTGACACACGACTCTGCTTCAGAATTGATTTTGAAGTCCTGAAGCATAGATCAACCCAGCCATTTGGGAGAACAGGGAAGGATTATCCCATTCCCAGCAGAGACATCACCCTGCCAACAAAAGAGCGTATAGTCAAGGCGATGGTTTTCCCAGTTGCAATGGATGGCTGTGAAAGTTGGACCATAAGGAAGGCTGAGCGCCAAAGAATGGAGGCCTTTGAACTCTGGTGCTGGAGAAGACTCCTGCGAGTCCCTTGGACTGCAAGACGATCCAACCGGTCAGTCCTAGAGGAGATCAACCCTGACTGCTCTTTAGAAGGCCAAGATCCTGAGGATGAAACTCAGATACTTTGGCCATCTAATGAGAAGGAAGGACTCCCTGGAGAAGAGCCGAATGCTGGGAATGATGGAGGGCAAAAGAAGAAGGGGACGGCAGAGAACGAGGTGGCTGGATGGAGTCACTGAAGCAGTCGGCATGTGCTTAAGTGGTCTCCAGGAGGATGGTGGAAGACAGGAAGGCCTGGAGGAACGTTGTGTCATATTGTGTCATAATAAAATATTAATTTTTTTTAAAAAAAGAAGAATTCTGGGAGTTGAAAATCCACAGGTCTATTACCTTGCCAAAGTTTGCAGACTCCTGCGCTTTGCACATCACACTAAAGAGCCGCTGACTGAAACAAATCACAATTTTACCAGAATAATTAAAAACTCTCGGCCTTCTGCAAACACTTTTGCCGCATTCAGAAGCCTTGGTTGCATGTTGCCACAGTGCAGCAAAATGCCCAAATGAACCAACATTTAAAAATGCATGCATTTGAAATGACTTGGCGTTGTCATGGCCATTTTTGACATCCCATGTGACACCTCTCCTGCGCGAGGTGCTCTGGCTCCCGGCGGTCTTCCGTGTGCGCGTCAAGTGTCGTCAGACAAGCAGTGTCGACTGGCGGCCCCCAGAGGGAGGGCCTTCTCTGTGGGGGCACCCATTATATGGAACGAGCTCCCCCCAGAGATACGGAGGATCCCAGCTCTGCGCACCTTCCCCCGTGCTCTTAAGACCTTCTTATTCCAGCAAGCCGGCCTGGCCTAATTTTTCTCCCCTTTCTTTTAAATTTTTAAACTGAAATTTTAATTCGTTTTAAATTATTGGGATTTTAACGGTCGTGGGCTAAATTATTTAATTTGGTTTTAAATTGTTTTTAACTTTTGTATTTCTGTATTTTATCCTGTGCCTGTTCACCGCCCTGAGTCCTTCGGGAGTTAGGGCGGTATACAAATTTAATAAAACCAAACATAAAACAAACAAACAAACAGTTGCTTCTCCCTGCCCTTGAGGCATCTACTAAGAAAGGGCGATGAACTCAAGTTTCAGATTTTTCTTCCCAAATTCAAAGACCTTTCCAGCCATTTGTGGCCAAGAAGTCCATGCTTGGCACATGGGCCAGGTGGTTTCTCTCTGGCTAACACATGAAGGGCACTATTAGTGATTGCAAATGAAAAACGTACAATTCCTTGCATCTATCCTTCTTTTTCTTGGCTGACCCAAGGACGTCAATCATTGTTTTTTTTTTTTCTCCCTTGGGGGGAAGTTTCTTTCCCCTCCCCCACCTCCAAAGTTTTTATTTCCCTGCCGCCCCTTTTAAAAGACTTTTGCCATTTGTATTGTATCTTACCTATATTTGGCCCCGAAGTATTGAAAGAATATTAAGTAGCGAGTTTTGGCAGAGTTCATGGCAGTTTTGCCCTTGCCCTGCCCCCTCCAAAATAAAATTGCAATTTCGACTTGACTGTCCCTCCCCCACCCAGCCTGCAAACAACGCATGCCCAGAAGTGGCTCAGTCTCGAGCAAAAGAAATATTGCTTTGCAGAAATAAAGATTGCTTTGCAAAATAAATGTTGCTTTGCAAAAAAATAAAGATTGCTTTGCAATAAATGTTGCTTTGCGAAATAAATGTTGCTTTGCAAAATAAACGTTGCTTTGCAAAAAATAAATATTGCTTTGCAAAATAAATGTTGCTTTGCGAAATAAAGATTGCTTTGCAAAATAAACGTTGCTTTGCAAAAAAATAAATATTGCTTTGCAAAATAAATGTTGCTTTGCAAAAATAAATATTACTTCCCCCCCCCCCGCTTTAAAAGTGGATTATTAATGAAACAAGGCAATCCACAGGCTACTCTGCCTTTCCTCCTAAATAGGACTTTTTTTTTTTCGACGCTTTAGGCTCCTGGAGATAAAGGCCCCTTTGCAGGTGTCTATCCGATTGCCTCCCCCCCTCGAAAATATATTAGCTGGACCGTTTTCAACCATGCCCCACGCGGGATATGTCCTTCCCGCGTGATTATTTCCCTTCTTTTCTTCTTTCCCGGGCCCGGTAATTGGATATTTCCCTGCCCCAATGTGGTTGTCTCTTACAGGCAGTCAGCCGGCCGCCTAAATGTTGGTTCTATTGAAAAGATAGGGCGATTGCAAGGGGACCTAAAGGGGGGAGACGTCGCGCCTTGATTGCGACATTTGCCTATAAATGGCACGGCGCGCAGGAGCGGGAGGGGCTGATTCAGCCGGAGCTTTTGTCCAAGGGACTCGGGGGAAATTCTCAACCTGGCAGAAAAACGCACAATTTCTTTTGTGGCAACAACAACCCCCCCACCCCCCACCCCGATCCAAGCAAAGTGTATTAGTTAGTTAGTTAGTTAGTTAGTTAGTTAGTTAGTTAGTTAGTTAGTTAGTTAGTTAGATAGATAGATAGATAGATAGATAGATAGATAGATAGATAGATAGATAGATAGATAGATAGATGTCTGGACGTCTGGATGGATGGATGGATAGATAGATAGATAGATAGATAGATAGATAGATAGATAGATAGATAGATAGATAGATAGATAGATAGATAGATGTCTGGACGTCTGGATGAATGGATAGATAGATAGATAGATAGATAGATAGATAGATAGATAGATAGATAGATAGATAGATGTCTGGACGTCTGGATGGATGGATGGATGGATGGATGGATGGATAGATAGATAGATAGATAGATAGATAGATAGATAGATAGATAGATAGATAGATAGATGTCTGGACGTCTGGATGGATGGATGGATGGATGGATAGATAGATAGATAGATAGATAGATAGATAGATAGATAGATAGATAGATAGATAGATAGATAGTTTGTTCTGGGGCATCCTAGATTCAACACCTCTGACCATGTGCAGAATTCTTTCTCTTGGCTGGGAAATATTCCAAAAAAGCACAGAAGCATCCTTGGTTTTGGTTGGGTGGATTGTGGTGGAGACAAACACAACCCTAATTATTTACCCTCTTGCCAGTGATTGAGGTAGACTCTCTTGGGTAATGGAGGTTTCGCTAAAGGAGGATGAAGAGGGACTTCAGAAGGATGATGAGTAAATCTCCCGACCTGGATAAATTCGCTCTCGAAGTTTTATAATTTATAAATGTATAAATAATAATATATACATTTATATGATATATATATATATATATATATATATATATATATATATATATATATATTATATATTTATATATTTATATATTTATATATATATATATATAATAATTTATAAATTTATTTTTAATAATAATATTGATAAGTAATAATAGATTATGGTATCGTATATCATAGTTCTTTTGAGACTGAAGGATGCCAATGCAAAATAATAATAAATTTATAAATTATAATTGATAAGATTTATAACAAATGCTTGTTTTCTCTATTACATATGGGGGGGAAAAACCCTTTTTGAGTGATGCCAGAGGATGGATCCTGATTGTAACATGCTAGCCATGGTTAGTTCAGGGTTTG
Organism: Pantherophis guttatus; assembly: GCF_059756535.1. NCBI lineage: Eukaryota > Metazoa > Chordata > Lepidosauria > Squamata > Colubridae > Pantherophis > Pantherophis guttatus. The sequence goes on from NC_142077.1 coordinate 4,536,734, forward strand.
TTTGGGTTTTTTTTTCCCCCCCCCTTCCATCTCTCCGTTCTGTGAACAGGCCAAGAATAAATTCCTACTTGGGCCAGCAATTCTTTTTTGGCAACTCTGCTCCCAGACAGAAAAAAAAAACAAAAAAAAAACAAAACGAAATGAAATGAAACAAATATAAACTGTAAGCCTCAAGGCTTGGCAACTGTCAGGCATGAGTGCTTCTAAAAAGAGACCACCCAATAGGATACCCACCACAGACGTCTGCCTCGGTGAAAATTTCGAGCTTTGGCTTAAAAAATAAACAAGCTTTTATCCCTTTTGATTGCAGAGATACCTTCTCCTGTGTACATTCCCCGGGCTCGACTTAATTCTGGCTCTTCTAGAGGCGATCAAGATGGAGATTCCCATTCAGGCATGAAAACTGCTGTCCTTAATTTATCCTGCCTGCCTGGGTTGTTGTACAGCTAAAACAGCTGGCCGGCATCTGGAAGAAAAGTCAGAGAAAAAAAAAACCTTAGAAGCCTAGGATAGTGGATGTGATTTCACTGAGCTATGGCTAAAAACTTGGTTTACGTAGGAAAATACCTGGCTGAAGAAAAAGACATACTTTTTAACCCTACGATAAGAGAAGAAAGCAAATACTTAGCTTCTACGGGGAGGGAACATACAGTAAGGGTGTAGCTAACTGATGAGGACCAATCAGTCCGAAATAGATCTATATTAGTCTCCCAATAGGTAGCAAAATGCTGGCTTGCTGTCTGAAGGAGCCTAGGATAGTGGATGTGACTTCACTGAGCTATGGCTAAAAACTTGGTTTACGTAGGAAAATACCTGGCTGAAGAAAAAGACATACTTTTTAACCCTACAATAAGAGAAGAAAGCAAATACTTAGCTTCTACGGGAAGGGAACATATAGTAAGGGTGTGGCTAACTGATGAGGACCAATCAGTCCAAAATAGATCTATATTAGTCTCCCAATAGGCAGCAAAATGCTGGCTTGCTGTCTGAAGGAGCCTAGGATAGTGGATGTGATTTCACTGAGCTATGGCTGAAAACTTGGTTTATGAAGAAAAATACATATATACACACACATATATATGTGTGTGTGTATTTTTCTTCATACATACATATACAGTATATACCCTGTTTCCCCCAAAATAAGACCTCCCCTGATAATAAGCCCAATCGGGCTTTTGAGCGCATGACAATAAGGCCAAGTGCTTATTTCAGGTTTCAAAAAATATGACAGGGTCTTATTTTCGGAGAAACACAGTATATATACACTCATTCATTGGCACATTTACAGTAGTGGCCAAAATTGTGGAAGCCTTTTGGGAAAAGTGTATTTTTGAGGTTTGATGGCTAATAACACCACTTTTTTTTTTCTTTTTGGGAGTTTCAAGATAATCCTATTCCACTCCTGGAATGGCCTGGGAATAGCCCAGACCTTAACCCAATTGAAAATCTACGGAGCCGACTGAAGAAACTAGTTAGTCAGAAGCGACCCAGCAATAAAACCCAGTTAATAGAAGCCACCATTCCATCTTGGTTTCACATGATAACAGCCGCAGAACTAAAAGACTCGATTCACTCCATGGGAAGACGTTGTAAGGCCATAATTCATGCTAAAGCATTAACTGATATGGGGATCATTTTTGCATATCTCGTTTTTTTTTCTATGGGGATCGTTTTTGTATATCTTGTTTTTTTTTCTACGTCTTTCACTTTTCTTCTTTATAACTGCTACTCTAATAGCAAATCCTTCCTAAAAGTGATGGCATTGCATTCTTGATTAAATGATCTTTCCATGGAGATATAATTTTATGGTACTACTCCCCTCCCAAAAAAGTGGTGTTATTAGCTAGTTTTAGAAAATACACTTTTCCCAAAAGGTTTCCACAATTTTGGCCGCTGCTGTAAGCCTGATTTTTTATAAGGCCATCCATGATTGACATCTACAAGCGCCCCACAAATGCTGGACTACGGTGACAAAAAGATTTCCCCGTGTAACAATCAAGTTTGTGCGTCTTTTGGGCTGTTGGAGGAAAAGGTTCCCACGGCTTTGTGCGATGAAGGGTGTGGATTAAAACAGGACGCCCTCTGCTGCCCATAGCTGTTGAGACCTTACCTCAATTCATCTGATCTCTGGTCCCCCAAACAGCCATTGCAAACACAGAATTGAAAGATGGATGCGGCCTCAAACGCACCCCACAAATCTGGAGGCCTCAAAGGAGGGGGGGGTGAAACATTGGATCCTTGTTTCTATGGCACGAAAGGCTCCTAAAATTACCGCCTTTAAAAAGAGCCCCTGCTTAAGAAGCTTGGGAAGAAGACAGTTGTGTGGGGGTCGTCATCATCCAAGTGAATTTTGGAAGAATTTAACAAGGCAAATTCCCGGTTATGTTTTTCAACCCTCCTTGCAGTCATGAGGACTAGAAACCTGGCTTGTTTACAAATGCGCCACCCAATCCCTTGACTGTTCCAGCATGAAGCACTGTCCTGTTATTTTTCGGGAAAGGGCAAATTAAGGAGTTGGATTTCTATTTAACAGCAGATTTCTGAAAATTCAGAGGGGACGGACTGCCTAATACTTAAATGCAGCGTCTATTCTTTATTTTTTGGGGGGGGGGAGTTTTTTCCTGTGAGCGGATTCCTGCCAAAAAAATAATAATAAAAAAAAAATAAGCACATGATAAAATCAGCAGCTTGCCCATTGGCAAGGCTGTTTTCCAGCTGCAAATTACAAATCGGCAAACTGTTGGGGGGAAAAAAAGAGCCGCCAACTGTATATGGGAAACGCCTTGTGTGTTTGTTTGTTTTTTTTTAAAAAAAAAGGACCGGTCAAGCCATTTTGTAAAGGAATTTGGAGAACAGGCTGGAGTTGAGCTCAGTTATCTTGTCCCAAATGCTTTGTCTTGGGCTGAATCGTCGGGGCCTTTGCTGGGGTTAGGCCAAAATAATCCATGGGAAAACTTTTCGAATCTGTAAAGCCCATATAAATGTCAAACCTAACGATCCTCCTTAATGTTCTTTAAACTCCCTGGATGAGCGCTGGAGAGGAGCCGCAAATTAATTTTTCGGCCGTCTGGTCCTCTGAACTTCAACTGTCTTTTGCCGATTTATTTCCGTGTTTATTCAAGGAAGAATAAACACTTCTGGACACTTCCATCACATAAGGACACTTCCATCACATAAGGAATCCCGAGAGGTAAACTAAACAATTGGCCTGGGCTTCATCTACAGGTAGTCCTCGACTTACGACCACAATTGAGCCCAAATTTTTTGCTGCCGAGTGAGACGTTCGTTCAGTAAGTTTTGCCCCGTTTTTACGACCGTTCTTGCCACAGCTGTGAATCACTGCGGTTTTTAAGTTAGTTAGGTGAATCTGGCTTCCCCGCTGACTGGTCAGAAGGTTACCCCGGGACACTGCGACCGTCATAAATACGACTCAGTTGCCAAGCGTCTGAATTTTGACCATGGGGATGCTCGCAACGCTCGTTAAGGGTGAAAAACGGCCTCAAAGTCACTTTTTCAGGGCCGTCGTAACTTTGAAGGGTCGCGAAGTGAAGTGGACTCAAATTGGAGTCTTAAAACTTCACCTAACCACCAATGTTAGTCAGTTTCACCTGTTGTGCTAAGCTGTGGCTTGCTTACTTGTGGTGGATTGGAAAGTTGACCTTTAAACCTGCGTGTCAGCAAAGATGCTAGCTTACCCAGAGTGGCTCAGATAGGCAAAATGCTGCCCCCCCCCCCAAAAAATCCCAGTCTGTTCCCCATTTCAGAATCAGAATAGACCTGGAAGGGACCTCGGAGGTCTTCTAGTCCAGCCCCTTGCTCAAGCAGGAGTCCCTATACCATTTCAGACCAGTGACAGTCCAGTCTCTTCTTAAAAACCTTCAATGATGGAGCACCCACAACTTCTGGTGGCAAGCTGTTCCACTGGTTAATTGTCCTCATGGTTAGGAAGTTTCTCCTTAGTTCTAGGTTGTTTCCCTCCTTGGTTAGTTTCCATCCGTTGCTTCTTGTCCTGCCTTTTGGTGCTTTGGAGAAAAACAGAATAACAAGAGTTAAAAAGGGACCTTGGAGGTCTTCTAGTCCAACCCCCTACAGAAGCAGGAAAACCCTATTACCATTTCCGACAAGTGACTGTCCAATCTCTTCTGAAAAACCTTACCGGGGAAGAACCACCCACAACTTCTGGTGGCAAGTTGTTCCACTGGTTAATTGCCCTCCCTGTTAGGAATTTCTCCTTAATTCCAGGTTGCTTCTCTTCTTGGTTAGTTTCCGCCCATTGTTTCTTATCTTATGTTCCTGATGCTTTGGAGAATAAGTTGACTCCCCTCCTCTTTGGGGCAGCCCCTCAAATACTGGAAGACTGCTATAATGTCCCCCCCAGTCCTTTTTTTCTCTAGACTAGCCGAACCCATATCCTGCAACCTTATGTTTTAGCCTCCAGGCCTTCCTTCCTTCCTTCCTTCCTTCCTTCCTTCCTTCCTTCCTTCCTCCCTCCTCCTTCCCTCCCTCCCTCCCTTCCTTCCCTTCCTTCCTCCCTCCCTCCCTCCCCTCCCTCCCTCCCTCTCTCCCTTCCTTCCTTCCTTCCTTCCTTCCTTCCTCCCTCCCTCCTCCTTCCCTCCCTCCCTCCCTCCCTCCCTTCCCTTCCTTCCTCCCTCCCTCCCTTCCTTCCTTCCTTCATTTTGCCAAGCATGTATAAGATAACAGATATAAGTATAAACATGATTATGAATACAGGAAACGGATACGAAATAAACGGGGGACGGTAGGATAGGGACGGTTGGGGTGCCTATGCACCAATAATTTAATCATCTTAAATCTTAAATAATTTAATAATCTTTAAACTGCTCTTCTTTGCACTTCCCCCACCCACCCGCTCCACCCCAAAGTCTCAACCTCTTTTTTCTTTGGTGGCTCAGTGGCTAAGACACTGAGCTTGTTGATCAGTTTGGCGGTTCGAATCCCTAGTACAGGTCTGCATGAACAGGGGGGGTTCGGACTAGATGACCTCCAAGCTCCCTTCCAACTCTGTTCCTGATTACACCGAGCTTGTCGATCGGAAAGTTTGGTGGTTCGAATCTCTAGGACAGGTCTCCTGCGTGAATAGGGGGGTCAAACTAGATGACCTCCAAGCTCCCTTCCAACTCTGTTCCTGATTACACCGAGCTTGTCGATCGGAAAGTTTGGTGGTTCGAATCTCTAGGACAGGTCTCCTGCGTGAACAGGCGGGTCGGACTAGATGACCTCCAAGCTCCCTTTCCAACTCTGTTCCGGATTACACTGCACTTGTTTGGCGGTTCGAATCCCTAGTCCAGGTCTCCTGCCTGAGCAGGGGGGAGGTCGGACTAGATGACCTCCAAGCTCCCTTCCAACTCTGTTCCTGATTACACCGAGCTTGTCGATCGGAAAGTTCGGCGGTTCGAATCCCTAGTCCTGGTCTCCTGGGCGAACAGGCGGGTCGGACTAGATGACCTCCAAGCTCCCTTCCAACTCTGTTACAGGTTACACCGAGCTTGTCGATCGGAAAGTTCGGCGGTTCGAATCCCTAGTCCTGGTCTCCTGGGCGAACAGGTGGGTCGGACTAGATGACCTCCAAGCTCCCTTCCAACTCTGTTACAGATTACACTGCACTTGTTCGGGGGTTCGAATCCCTAGTCCAGGTCTCCTGGGCGAACAGGCAGGTTGGACTAGATGACCTCCAAGCTCCCTTCCAACTCTGTTACAGATTACACTACACTTGTTCGGCGGTTCGAATCCCTAGTCCAGGTCTCCTGGGCGAACAGGCGGGTCGGACTAGATGACCTCCAAGCTCCCTTTCCAACTTCTGTTCCTGATTACACTGCACTTGTTCGGCGGTTCGAATCCCTAGTCCAGGTCTCCTGCGTGAGCAGATGGGGGTCGGTCGGACTAGATGACCTCCAAGCTCCCTTCCCAACTTCTGTTACTTGTTAACCGATTACCCTTCCTTCCTCCCCCCCCCCCCCGCTCGGTTCAAGGAGAGGACCAGCCACCATCCATCCTCCTCCTCCTGGCTGCCATCTAGGGGCGGTGGGGAATGTTGGCAACCCGGATTATGGGTTGGGTGGGTGGGTAGGTGGGGGGGGGCTGGATAAGGCGTCGTCCCCCCCCCCAATCGCCTCCCACCGCCCGCCTTCAGGGGAGATGCTGGGCGGCCCCCCCCCCCGGGAGCTGCTGCGCAAGGCGGCTGGGGCCGGAGTTGGCCGACGCTCCCTGGGTTGCTGACAGCTCGGAGCCGCAGCCTGTCTGCCTACTTTTTTCTCCCTCTCTCTCTGTCCCCCCCACCCTCCGCCTTTCTTCCAGGCGGCCAGCCGTGCGCCAAGGCGAGAGCGTGCGCGTTGCGCAGGGCGTCCCCGGGACCCTCGCTCCTCCGCCTGCCTTTCCTTCGCTCGCTGCGGCTCCGGTGGGCGCGGGGGGCTTTGGAGATGCGCCTGCCCGGCTTGTGAGCAGCCTCTGGCTCGGGTCTTTTCCTCCTCTCCTCCTCTCCTCCTCCCCCTCCCTCCCTTTACCCTCCCCATCCATCCATCCCTCTCTCTCTCTCTCTCTCTCTCTCTTTCTCTCTCTTCCCTTCCCCGCACGGCCAAGATGACGGTGGAATTCGAGGAGTGCATTAAGGATTCGCCCCGATTCCGGTAAGGGAGGCGTCCCCCCCCTTTTTTTTTTCTCCCCTTCCCCGGTTTGCAAACCCTTCGGATGGAGCCCGGGGAGTGGGGTGGGGTGGAGGGGGGGGGGAGAAGGCGTTTTCTTGCCTGCATCGCCGGGTTTTGGGGTTCAAGGTGGAGGGGTTTTTGGGGGGGGAGGGCAGGGAGAGGTGGGGGGCGTTGGCAAGGTTGGGGTGGGGGGAGGAGGAGAGAGGGAGGTGGAAGGAGAGGAGAGGGAGGGGAGAGGGGAGAAGAGAAGGAGGGGAGGGGAGATGAGAGAGGGAGGGGAGAGGGGAGAAGAGAGGGTGGGAGAGGAGGAGAGAGGGAGGGGAGAGGGGAGAAGAGAAGGAAGGGAGGGGAGATGAGAGAGGGAGGGGAGAGGGGAGAAGAGAAGGAAGGGAGGGGAGATGAGAGAGGGAGGGGAGAGGGGAGAAGAGAAGGAAAGGGAAAGGGGAGAAGAGAGGGTGGGAGAGGAGGAGAGAGGGAGGGGAGAGGGGAGAAGAGAAGGAGGGGAGGGGAGATGAGGAGAGAGGGAGGGGAGAGGGGAGAAGAGAAGGAGGGGAGGGGAGAGGGGAGAAGAGAAGGAGGGGAGGGGAGAGGGGAGAAGAGAGGGTGGGAGAGGAGGAGAGAGGGAAGGGAGAAGAGAGAAGAGAAGGAGATGAGAAGGGGAGAGACGCGGGCGCCGGAGGGTTGGAAAGGGCTGCGGGTTACTCGCGCCATCCAGACAGACACACACTCGAACCCGCAGCGCGCTCGCCTATTGTTAAAGATTCAGCCTCGGTTCGCGGACGATCTGCCGCCCGCCGTGTTATTAGCAACAGCAGAGGAGAAGAAATGGGGAGGGTTTATTAAAAAAAAATCTCCCCCTCCCCTTTGGCTACCCCTAAACCTTGGGGTGGTGGTGGTGATGGGGGGGATGGAGAAGGCATCCTTTAGGGCTGCCCCCCCCTACACACACACACACATGCCTTCCCCCTACTTCATCAAGGAGGAAAGGAAGGGAGCCTGTAGTTGTCTTACAACCCAAGCCTTCCCATGGGTTGATTTCCCTGGCGGGGGGATCTATAGATATATATATATATATATAAAACCTGTGTGCCTCATGAGATCTAGTCACCTGGCTGGCGTTTTTGTTTTATTTTTTATTTTTGTTTTTTGCAAGGCCTGATGGCTGGGAAGCTTGGTTGCGTTGACTTTGCTGTGTGTGGAGGGGGGGGAGAAAGAGAGTGAGTGGCGTGTGCACACGCCTGTGGCTGTGGGCGGTTGCAGGAGCCCCCATGGACGGACGGACGGACGGACGGACGGACGATGGACCAGGGGCCTCCGTGTGTGTGTCTCTCTCTCTCTCTGCAGCCGAATCAGCTCTACTCTTGCCTGGTGGTGGGAGAACAAATAAAAGGAGCACGGAGGGGGGAAAAAATGGGTGGCGTAGAAGCATCCCTCGAAATCCAAGTTGGACTCTGTCCAGTGTGTAGTGTGTATGTTCCTGTGTGTGAGAAGAGGGGGGGGGCAGCTTGGGAATCGACGACACCACCGCTAGTTGCAGGTGGGTTTTGACCCCCTGCCCCGAGACCTGCGGCTTAGCAGTCGGGAAGGAAAGGAAAGGAAAGGAAAGGAAAAGAAAGGAAAGGAAAGGAAAGGAAAGGAAAGGAAAGGAGGAAGGAAGGAAGGAAGGAAGGAAGGAAGGAAGGAAGGAAGGAAGGGACTGCTGCAATCTCCCCCTCCCCTCTCTTGGTCACATCAAGGTCGTCCGTGGCCACGCGCGCATATGTGTGTGTGCTAGAAGGGTGGAGGCTGGGAGAGTGCTACAGAGAAGGCTGCCTGCCATCGTGATGCACATGGGTTACTACACGGACAGGCCGGGGATGCGCTGGCTAACAAAATACGCTTGTGAAGGGCAGGGTGGCGCAGGGAAGCGGGGTGGGGGAGCCAGCCCTTTTCCCGAAGCTTGGAAGGGAGCAATGTGCGTGTGTCGAACGCTTGCTGGCGGACGTGTGAGTGTGCTAATGTGTGTGTGTGTGTGTGTGAGAGAGAGAGAGGATCGGTACTGTATTGCTATCTATTATTTATTAGGTATTGATTTGAAGCATGACGTCTGCTCCACTTTTCAGCCTGAAAGGTTCCCAAGAAAGGAATTAAGAGGCCTTGGGTTGACGCTGGGAAAAGACACAGCATAGTAAGAGGATGAAAGGAAGGGGTGGGAGGGAAGGGAAGGGAAGGCCACTGGGTCATCGGAGAGCTGTAATTTGCTGCTCCTTCCCCCCCCCCACACACATACACACACCTGTTAATTTCCTCCCAGGTGTGGGAGGAAAAGCAGGGAAACAAGTGACCGTGTAGTCTCTGAGCATGCGCCGAAGGCTACCCGAGCTGGGCTGCCGCTTGTCCAGATGGCGGTGGAAAGCCAGTTTTCCTCCTTTTTCTCTCACTAGCCTCTCGGGATGGCGGGTTTTTTTTTTTTTTTTTTTTTGCATCCCTGTTCTGGTGCAAGAAGTTTCGCTTCGGGCCCTGCCATCTGGATCGAATTTTCTTTTTCTCTCGGCGGTGGCTTCCCCCCCTGCGATCCTCCCGGATTAAGATTAAATATTAAAGCACTGGAAGCAGCGTTTGCTTATTCAGGGGTTTAGGCGCTTCTGCGTTCTCTTTGGTACCTTGAAAAGGTACCGGATTAGGTAAGATTTGAACGCTCTAATTCCAGGGCTTTGCTGTGCTCTTGATTCTTTGTCCGTTGCCTCCGTTCCTTCAAAACAGATATATTTCTTTTCTCTTTGTCCGTCCTCTGCTTGCATCCCGAGCCCAAACTATATGAGTTTCTAGAACGGGGATGGGCAACTACGGCCTCGGTGGACTTCGACTCCCAGAATCCTGAGCCAGCCAATCCCGATGAGCCGCTCAGGGAATTCTGGAAGTTGAAGTCCACAAGTTGTTAAAGGGGGCCGTAGTTGCCCACCCTTGTTCTGGATCCGTTCTTTAAGGACAACTTGTCTCTGGCTGTCGCTGTCCATGGTACTTGGGGGTAACTTCCTTTGGATCCCCAGAATTTGGAGAGATCCCCCTTCTTTCTCTTCAGGTGTGGCCGGCTTTCCCAGCCGCATCTTAACCATGGGAGTATGTAGAAGGAAGAGGATGGTTTTCAACAAGGCCATACCAAATTTATTTTGCGTACTTCCACGTGAACTTTTCCATCCTCCGTAGATGAGCTTGGGTTCTGGCAGAATTAGAAGCAGACATTCTGTGAGTTTAAGTTCCGGAGGTCGCAGAATGTCTGCTTCTTTCTTTACATATATATATATATATATATATGTATATATACTGCTCAAAAAAATAAAGGGAACACAAGCAGAAGACATCCGAAATCTGAATGAATGAAATAGCCTTATTAAATACTTTGTTCTTTACGTACAGTAATTTATACACTGCTCAAACAACTAAAGGGAACACAAAACTACTGTATGAAACGAACAAAGTATTTAATAAGGCTATTTCATTCATTCAGATCTCGGATGTCTTCTGCTTGTGTTCTCTTTATTTTTTTGAGCAGTGTATATATTCCAAACCGCCAGGGACCTTTTGCGAAATGAAATTGTTGAAGCTCGCCTTTGCAGTATGACCTGGGGTTCTTGTGGGTGTGCAAATAATGTGTTTCCTCTTCAGACAATTGTGGTTGAAGTCAGTTCTCGGTTGTCTCTGAGCCGGAGTTATATTTGAGTGGCTTGGAGTCTTCGTTTTGCTCTATTGGCTTGGAACAGCAAGCCAAAATGACGGGAGGCCTAGAAAAACTGTGTTATACTTTTTGAGGGATTGGAAAAGACCAGGAATGGCCGCCTGGACCGAAGGTGGATTGCACTGAAACAAACTAACTTGACACAACCTGATGAGGTGCGCTGTGGTTTTCCTTTCTGGTTATTAGACCTAGCTGTGCATTGTTACTTGTTCCTTTTTCCCCTTGATGTTCAGTTCTTTGAATATCGGTTTGGGAAGTTGCATTTCACAAGCATCCAACAACAACAATATAAAATAGATAGGCCTGGGTTGGGAAAAACTGCATTCCGTCGGGATTTACAGAGGCATCTTGGTGCTCTCGATGTAAGTTAGAGACTGTTGTTGGCCCTGATGAAATCTGGAGCTTTTAGAGGGGGTGAATCCTCCCTCGGCTTGTTGGAGTTGATTTGCTAAAGCTTGTGGATCTTGTTTTAAGACCCCTTGCTTTCTCTCTGCTTGGGAAAGGAAGTGCTCCGGCTGGGGGTTTTTTTGGCAGCTGACCTACTCGGAAACAAGAGATGCTGTTCTACCTTGAACTTTGCACATTTCTAACTTGGCTGCGTGGTTTGCGTCGAGAGGCGAAGCGAAGGGTCCCGAGACGTTACGAGAAAAGCGTGCCCCGTATATATAAAACGAGAAAAGGCGAGGGCGAATCGGGGTGTCAGGAGTGTGCAAAATAAGAGTGCCAGAATGAGGCAGGAATTGGAGAGACGTCCCTGCGTAACGCCGCTTTTGCACGGCCGGCTCGTTTGAAATTTGGAGGAGAGGTCTACACAAGGGTGGTGTGAAACGGGGAGGGGGAGGGGGCAAATTTGGGCAGAGTTTTGACCTTTCCACCCCCACCCCCTTCTCTTTGTGACCTTCGACAATCTAACCTTGCCAGATCAGCGGTTGTGTTTCAGTTCTGTTGCACAGAGGAGAGGGGGTGGGTGGGTAAGTGGGTGGGTGGGCTGGAAATGCATCCTTGGCCTTGGGCCAGATCGGTGACCTCACCGATCAGATAGCCTCCTCCCCCCCCCCGTGGCCGTGACTCTTTGTGGTGGGACTCAGAGGTGGAACGCACGGGGGGGGGCAGCTTTGGTGTGTGTTTGTTTAACGCATCGACTGTGGGGCTCGCCATCTTCTTCTGAAAATCCCCAGGGTCTCTGCTGGTGTGGTGGCAGCGACCTAGAGTTTGTGCTGAGCTCTTCACAACCACGGCTGATTTTAAAACAACACTGCAGGGTTGGGGGGGGCTGCTTTAGAAATTGGGTGGGAGATCAACAGGAAAGCTGAGGGCAGCCCAGATAGGCCAGGAAGTTGAGAAGACATTCTAGAAAAAAGGCCAGCAGGAAACAGCTAAAAACACAACACGGGTCACGAAAAATAGAGGGATAGGTGTACCATAAAGTTACCAAGAATTAAAGATGGATTCAAAATGCTTCAAGATTTGTGGATCTTTTGTTTCTTAAACTTATCCAATGATGGAAGGACTGAACGGTTATTTTTTTTCCCTTTTTTTAAAAAAAAATGTGGGATGCCTGTGGTTTAAAAAAACAACAACAACAACTGGGAGAGTAACCGGAATACTGAAAGAAAACACGTTTTAATAATACTCTGCTTTTTTCCTAGCTTTAACGCACCGATGATAAATTTCAATAGAATGAATGAGTTGTGTGTGTGTGTGTGTGTGTGAGGGGTCATTTCTTCTTGTGAGTTGTCCAAGGGATAATGGGGGAAGGGCTGTTACATTTTATGGATCATTTGTCCTGTTGGAAAGTTGGTTTAAATGTATTGTGCTTGAAAAGCTTTTACAAATTTAGAAATCGGCTGTTTTCTTAGCGGGCCTATGGAAACACGGCTGGGGAAAGGGAGGGTATCCATTTTAAAGTAGAACTAATGTACTATAGGAAATCCTCGACTTAGGACCACAACGGAGCCCCAAAATACCCGTTGCTTAAGCGAGAGACGTGTGTTAGGTGAATTTTGTCCCATTTTACGACCTCTCTTGCCACATTTGTTAAGGGAATCACTGCGGTTGTGAAGCTAGTTGCACGGTTCTTAATCTGGCCTCCCCCGTTGACTTTGCTCGTCCGAAGATCGCCAAAGGGGATTGCGTGACCCCGGGAAGGATGCAACCGTCATAAATATGAGTCAGTTGCCAAGCGTCTGAATCGCGGATGGTATTTACTTAAGTTCACTACCGGTTCGCAAATGTGAGCCCCACGGATGCGCAGATCGTCAAAAACGGGACATGATGACATCCGTGCAAGTAGGCGGAGCCTCCTGCTGCTGCTACCAATTCGCTCGAACCGGATAAAACCAGCTGAATTACCACCACTGGTCTGAATTCTGATCATGTGATCATGGAGATGTTGCAACGGATAGAAGTGTGACAAACGGTCTTACTTTTTTGCAGCGCCGTTGTAACTTTGAACGGTCACTAAGCGAGGTGTTGTAAGTCGAGGACGACCTGTAATGATTCGCTTTCCGGGTGCCAGGATTTTCTTAGAAAAGGTTTTGGAGCCGAGGCCAAATGTTTTAAGCATTCGTGGAGTGTGAAACTTGCCGGCAGCTTGTATGAAAGAAAATTTAAATTTGAATTTGAATTTTTTTTAAAAAAAAAGTCAGCCTTTTTTGCATACTTTGTTTCTGGGTGATCTGCATATTATTTGCACTTCTTTGCGGGGGGGGGGGAGCCATATCCGCAATAGTTGAATTTTATTTGGAAATTTATTTGCAGGGTTTTGTGGGGGGGTTTTTTTGGTCCTTCCCAAAATGGGCTCAACAACTGAAGCCCAAATGAAAATGTTTTGAATGAAGAATGGCTTTTTTAAAAAAAAAAAATTGGTCAAAATCAAGGTGTTTTTTTTTTCCTTTAACTTTCCTGGGTGCCTGATTTACACTTCGCTTCCTAAAGCATCGCTTCGAAAATGGAGCTTCCGTGGTGGCGGCGGCTTTTTTAATTTAACTTTTTTTTTTTGGTAGAGCAGGAAAATGGTGTGGAGCCTTTCTTGTTCTCTCATTTGGTTCGGCAGTTTTGGCAGAAAGCGGCTCCTCCTTCACCAGGTTTCTCCCACTTTTGAAATCTGGCCCTTATATTTCCTCTGATCTTTTCCCTGGGTTGAGGAATTGATTGGCAGATCTGATGCCAACGGACTGATTGGAGCTCAGAAATAAAATGGTTTGCTTGCTGCAGAAAATCATCGGTTTGGAGGGATGCCTCCCTCCCTCTCTGCCTGCCTGCCTGCCTGCCTGTCTATCTATCTATCCATGTATCCTTTCCTTCCTTCCCTCCCTTCTTCCCCCTTCCTCTTCCATGACCTTCCTTCTCTCTTTCCTCCCTCCTTCCCTCCCTCCCTCCCAGCCTATCTATCTATCTATCCATACATACATCCTCTCCTTCTTTCCTTCCTTCCTTCCCTTCCCTCTTCCATGACCTCACTTCTCTCCTCCTTCCCTCCCTCCCACCCTCCCTAACTGTCCATCCATACATCCTCCTTCCTTCCTTCTTTCCTTCCTCCCTCCCTATCCATACATCCATCCTCCTCCCTCCCTCCCACCCTATCTATCTATCCATACATATATCCTCTCCTTCCTTCCTTCCCCCTCCCTCTTCCATGACTTTCCATATCTCCTTCCTTCCTTCCTTCCTTCCTTCCTTCCTTCCTTCCTTCCTTCCCCCTCCCTCTACCATGACTTCCTTCTCTCCTTCCTCCCTCCCTCCTTCCCTCCCGCCCACCCTATCTATCCATACATACCTCCTCTCCTCTCCTTCCTTCCTTCCTTCCTTCCTTCCTTCCTTCCTTCCTTCCCCCTCCCTCTACCATGACTTCCTTCTCTCCTTCCTCCCTCCCGCCCTCCTTCCCTCCCACACACCCTATCTATCTATCCATCCATACATCCTCTCCTTCCTTCCTTCCTTCCATCCTTCTTTCCTCCCTCCCTTCCTATACATCCTCCTTCATCCTCCTCCCTCCCTCCCACCCTATCTATCTATCCATACATATATCCTCTCCTTCCTTCCCACTCCCTCTTTCATGACCTTCCTTATCTCCTTCCTTCCTTCCTTCCTTCCTTCCTTCCTTCCTTCCTTCCTTCCTTCCTTCCTTCCTTCCACACCGCCTGGGACCTGTGGCAGGCACAGTTCTGTAAAATATCCAGCTGGGGAAAGGCTGGTGGGTCAATCTGAAGATAAACAAATCAAAGTCCTATAATGGCATATTTGCAATTCAGGGCTTCCCTGCAGCATCCAGGTCTCATTTCTCTCTCCTAATCCTCTTTCTTTTGTAAACTGGTTTTTTTCAAAATGTGTATTAAAATGTGAACAACAATGGGATTTGGTTAGGAAAGGGAGGCCCAGATCCTATATTGGACTGGGAATACACAATGAGTTTGTTCGTAAAAAAAAACGTGGGTTGCATAGCTACCTTGAGTGTCGATCTCGGTAAGAACAGATAAAACAGAAGAAGAGCGAACGAGTACTTAAAGAATGATGGGAATTGTAGTCCAGTCCATTTTCCCACCAGGCTGGGAAAAGCTGATGTTTTTGGGGAGGCATATAAAACTGAATTGAATTCTGTTTCATTTTAAAAACAAACAAACAAACAAAAAAAAAAAACGACGGAGAAGAATTGACTTAAACCTGCGTTGATCCTACTCAGTTTCTCCGCCTGGTTGGTGCAATGTGGACCTTGTAGAGGCAAGTCTTAATTTCAGGAAAACAACCCTAATTACCTGGAAAGACCTGTTTTGAGTGCAGCTTTTCCCCCTTTGGTCCTGCCGAGTGCGCTCACCCAATCGGCATTCCTGGTGTCGCCTGGCTGAGGAGTCACGGCCCTGACTGACGTCAGCTGCTCCCACGGAGCAGTTTGGCTGACTCACTGTCACCTGTGATTGGGGTTGCCGCTCGGATCTACCTGAAGGGAAAACAGGGAGGTGGATTTGTCCCTCGGAATCCCCCATCGCACCAACCCGACGCTTGCTTCATTTCAGGCTTCCAACTCTGTTACTGTTAAACAGATTTCCCACCAAAGGCTCCCCAAAGACCCCAGGAATCAACTGTGCACTTAAGGAAGATCCTTTGGAATCTCTCTTTGGGTGGACCACATATAGCTTCCAAGGCAGGATCGAAGCGAATGGCAACCCCAGAACATTTTTGATAACTTTTTCAACTTTTATATTAATCGACTATTAATCGTTCTAACTGTCAGGAAATTTCTCCTTAGTTCTATCTGTTGGATAGCTTCACCGCCTTGAGGTGTTTGTAAAAAAATAATAAAGCTGAGATATAAATTAAATAAATAAATAATAATAAATAGGGATTCCTATCCCATGGATTTAAAGCATTCAAGGAAGAAACGATGCTGAAATTTATAGCTCTTAAGGGCCCTGGGGAGATATGTGTGGGGGATTCTGGGAGTCAAAGTCCCACAGGTTTTTAAAGTCGTCGAGGTTGGACATCTCTGATCTCTAAGGCCTTTCAGATCGCTAACTGCAACCTTGGGAATGGAGTTCTCGGTGACTTTTTAATTTTCAGATTGGCAGCCGGGAAGCTGGGGAAACTCAATTTCCCAAGCTCCCTAAAATGACGGGTTTTATTAAAGCTAGGAAACGGATATGTTGTTGAGTCTGTGGAATAGGTTGTAAAAAAATGCTTTTAAAAGGTAAAAAAAAAAGGCTCCGATGATCGCGCGGCACAGCTGTAATCGTCAGAGCCTTTTTTTTTTTACCTTTTAAAAGCATTTTTAACTACGGGTTCCAGAGGACCGATAGTAAAAAAAATACTAAAAAAGTTTTTTTAAAAAGTTCCGATGATCGCACGTCGCTCAGCTGATCGTGGGAACTTTTTTTTTAAAACATTTTTTTACTACCAGTTCGTGCGAACCGGACCGAACCGGGAGCATTTCACCCCTGGTCTTCATGCATCAACTGGTTTTTCCACCTAGGGAGGCCCAAAATGGCTGCCCGGTGAGCAAAACAGGGAGTTAGGGGGCTTCTGGTTAGGAGGTTGAAGGGGGAGGCTGTGGATTTGCCAAAGTGAATTCTCAGCTGCCAATCCCTGCTTCTTTAGCTGGGCCGTCTCCGAATTCCCGGCTGGGGGATTCAGGGAGTTGGAAGTTTTCCAAGTTGCTAAGGTTGAGAAACATCCGTACAGACCGCAGAAAGCTAAGGCAGAAGTTACAGTCTTCCTACTTAAATCAGTTCTTTTTATTCCGAGAGTCATGAGGACTAGAGCCTTCGCTTCAAATTTAGAGACGTTTAAAGAGGCAAAAATGTTTCCGTCCTTTGTCCGCATTACATCACATTTTTTTTTTTAGTTCGTCTCTCCACGCTGCCCAAAAAAAAATTTTTTTTTTTTCTGGAATTGAGCCAGGCTCAAAACTTTAAGCCCTTTCTGTCAAAACTGATTGGATGGATTTAATTCTTGGGAAAATAAACACAAAAGGTGTCTTTCTCTCTCCCTCCCTCCCTCTTCCCCCCCCAATGTGTGTGTGTCTGTGTATTTGTTACCCTGCTTTGGATCCCATTTTCAAGTTGGTCTGTTGAACGAAAAGGAATCTGTGCGAAAGGAAGGAAGATGGGCAAACGGTGGATGACGGTGGATGGCCAGGCGGAAACAATTGCTCGGCTATTAAATAAGCAGCCGGTTTTAGCTTAGCCCTAAACAGATTTGTGCAGTGTTGGCCTATGAGATAATGTGCCTTCCCCAAAAGATTTCTGTAAAAAAGGATGCAGGTTTGCTGCTAATGAATAATCAATACTGGGGAACTTCGAGGGGAGGAGAAAGAGCTATTCTCGGTACTTTGTTCATTGGTTTGATTGTTATAATGCAACAGAGAAGAGAAAAGAGAAGAGAAGAGAAGAAAAGGGGAAAGGGGAAAGGGAAAAAGGGGAGGAAGGAAGGAAGGAAGGGAAGGGAAGGGAAGGAGGGAGGAAAGGCAAGGCAAGGAAGGAAGGAAGGCAAGGAAGGAAGGAGAGGCAAGGAAAGAAGGAAGGAAGGAAGGAGAGACAAGGAAGGAGGGAATGAAAGAAGGAATGGTAGGCAAGGAAGGAAGGAAGGAAGAAGAGGCAAGGAAGGAAGGAAGCAAGCAAGGAAGAATAGACAAGCTCGGTGTCTTAGCCACAGAACCACCTCCGAATTTTGATTTCCAGAGTCGGAGGGGGCATCGGAGGGATTGTGAGATAGTTTTTGGCTTTTGTTCGAAAAGTTGAAACGTTCTCAAAAATGTTCTGAGGTTGCCGTTCGCTTCGATCCTGCCTCGGAAGTTGTATCTTGTCCACCCAAGGAGAGATTCCAAAGGATCTTCCTTAAGTACCCAGTTGGTTCCTGGGGTCTTTGGGGAGCCTTTGGTGGGAAATCTCTCTAACCATAACAGAGTTGGAAGGGACCTTGGAGGTCATTTAGTCCAACCCCCTGCTCTTGCAGGAGACCTGGACTAGGGATTCGAACCGCCGAACTGCCAACCTTTCTGATCGACAAGCTCAGTGTCTCTAGCCAGAACTGATACAGCACCTGCTTTGTTCTCTCCCTGGGAATCTCTGGGGCCGGCAGGAAGTGGGGGGGGGGCTCGCTCTTCCATCATGGCCGTATCCTGAGGGTGCATGAAATGGCCTTTTGTAAGAGGCTGGCCAGAAAGGAGAGACTGGCTCTTAATCCCTGCCTCTTGCTACAGGGCTGGTTGAATACTAAAACTGCCCTCAAGTGGCTGGTGGGATAAACAGGTAGTCCTCGAATTACGACTGCAATCGAGCCCCAAACGTCCGTCGCTAAGCGAGGCGGTTGTCCAGTGAGTTTTGCCCCATTGTATTATTTTTTTTCTTGCCGCCGTTGTTAAGCGAGTCCCACGGTTGTTAAGTGAATCTGGCTTCCCCCGTTGACATTGCTGGTCAGAAGGCCGCCAGAAGGGGATCACGGGACAACTGTCGTTAAGTACATGCCAGTTGCCGTTAATCTGAATGTCAATCAGGTGACCATGGGGGGGGATGCTGCATCCGTCGTAAGTGTGGAAAAATGATCATTCCGTCACTTTTTTTCCAGTGCTGTCGTAACTTCGAAAGGGTCGCTAAATGAACCGTCGTAAGTCGAAGACTGCCTGTATCGGAGAGCAAGACAGTAAGGCTTTTCTGGCTGGGTAGAACCTTCAAGGTCAAAGGCAGTCTATCTGTGAACCTCATTTGCTGGGGGCGAAGAGTTAGGCAGGGCCCGTTTCTTAAGTGTCAAATTAGACACTTGACACCTGTCAAGATATTCCTTTAAACCTTGTCTTGTCTTCTCAGTTAGGTGAATTTCTCCATCTTGATTCTGGTTATGCCATGCTTTAGACCAGGCGTTCAATCTCTGCGCATGCAGAGGGTCCAAAATTAAAATTAAAATCAGGAAGTAACGACGTCCATGCGGGTATGCGGAGCCTTGCGTTGCCGCCGCTACCAGTTCTCCAAACCGGCCGCCGCAGCTGCTACAGGTTCGCATGAACCGGTGTGAACCGGTAGCATTTCACCCCTGCTTTAGACTCCTCTGCTTTTATTATTATTGTTTTTTTGGAAAAGACGTTGATTCTCAGAGAAACACGGCTGTTTTCAAAGGATGCGATGAAAACGGATGAATGGATGTGGTCATCTTCCAATCGGCCGGTCGTTGTAAGAGATTAGAAACCGGTGGCTCCCTTAGAATCCGGACGGGCACCATAATGCGAATGGGAAGGTATTTGGTGCTACCTTTGCGGGTTATTTGATCGCCTATTGGTGACCTTTCCTTTGGGCTGTGACTTAGGAAGGCTCTTAGGGAGGGAAGAAAGCTTCCTGACCATTCAGCGGAAGAAGAAAAAGAGACAGGGGAAATAGAGAAAGGACTGGCTCTACCTTGGCAACTTTATGACTTGTGGACTTCAACTCCCAGAATTCCCTAGCCAGTATGGGGGAAGAGTATGCCTGGCTGGCTGGGGAATTCTGGGAGTTGAAGTCCACAGGTTGTTCTAAAGCAAAGTACGAGAGACCCTCCTTCCTCCAGCCTGGACATTCGTGCTAATGGCCACGCCGATTTCTGCTGGCCACAACCATCGATTGGGGGCCGAGCTGGCTGCATTATCTGCAGAAGGATGTTAGTTAGATTTATTATATGGCTTTTGCTCCATATCAGGGATTCAGCCGGTTCGGGCCGGTAGTTAAATTGCTGACTGGACTCATCCCTTCCCCACGCACCCCATTTTGGCTCCCAGGTAAGTGCAGGGGGCTGAGTGCTGCCTGTCACACACCCCTGGCCACGCCCACCATGGCCACGCCTACCAGCCGGTCCTTAGGGCAGAGAACCGGTTGTTAAATTATTTGAATCCCACCACTGCGAGTAGAGCTACGGGGAAGGGGAGAGGGGTCCCAAACCGGTGTGAATCCTGGTTTGGGATTTCTGAAACGGAAGCGTGCACATTTCCAGCCATCCGTCGCCCTTCTACGGACCCCATATTTCCCCCCCCAAAAAAGGCACATTAAAAACATCCCTTCGCAATATTCAGCCCTGCTCAGCTTGGAGACGAACCGGCCATCACAGAGAGGGGCCAGTGTAGAGAGTCGAGTCGGGGTTGTGTTGTGTTGACCGCCCCCCCCTCCGGTTTTCCTCCACATACCACAACCGTCCTCAAAGGCTTCCCTTGTTTGCAACGACCCCTGCGAAGCCCCAGGGGCTGCCGATGTGCCTTGGCAGAGGCTGCCCCATTCACTCCTCTCTTGCCACTCACACGGGGGAATCGCGTTTTTAATTTTCTTCACGATATTTGGCTTCGTTGTGTACCCCCCTCCCACCAGCCGCCGCAAATTCCCGGGGGGTTTTTTTTGGCCTGCTGGTCAGATCCAGGATTTGGATCATCTGGTCGGGTTGTGGGGGGGGACTTGTGCGGTTGCCGAGTCTCCCGGGATGCCCTCTCTGACCGCCCCAGGAGGAGAACTGGGCATTTTCAAAAGCAGGAAAAGAGAGAAAGGCTGTTCCAGATACCTCCCAAAAACTGCTCATTTCCACAACAGCCCTCTAGTTCTCATGTGACCACCCATATCCGTCCATAAAACAACCAATTCTTTCTCTTTCGCCTGCCTGCCTCCTTCCCTTCCTTCTCTTTGTGTGTTTCTGTGTGTTTTCCGTATTAAACTATAATTTCAAAATGCCTTGCGGGGAAGGATACCCTCTCTTCTGGCTTTCACAAAAAAAAAAAAAAACATTAGCCTGCTTGGCGATATGGCTTACTGAGCAATATTTTGCATTATTCCTTTGGCTAGAGAGGGTATGTTTTTTGGAATGTTGCCTATTCAAGTTTCTAGTCCTTAGGTTTTGCTAATCCTATTTAAGAAGGATTTATTTATTTATTGGTCCTTCCTTCTGCAATTATTTTGGCTTGGTAATGGTGGTTTTATTGGATGACCGATCGCATTTTCTCTTGGGTTTTTATTTTTATTTTATTTTATTTTTGGGGTGTCTTCGGAACTGACCATACGGGATGGAAACTCCCTCACATCCTGAATGCAGGGCCCTGCAGTTTTGGGTGTCGGCAACAGCACCAGAGTGGTTTGCCTTCTGTGTGCTGTGTTTTTCCATTTCCCCATTTGGCCTATCGCCCTGGGATTTCTTGGTGGTCCCCCATTCATTTGCTAACCAGGCCCAATGCCATCAGATTCCTCTAGAAGCAGAACTGTGTCCCTTTGTAGCCTGCTGGGTTTCAAAGAGGTGGCCTTGCCAGCAATTAAGAAAAGGCCCCTCTGGTGTAAGGAAGCTATTTTAGCACAGATTGTGAACGGGAAATAAATAAGCACGGAGGGGGCCACCTTAAAGTAGGCCCTGCCTCTTGGGGATACGGCAGTGGGACAGGACGCAAGATCTTCAGCTGACGATACCAACACTTGGCCAGCTATAAATCAGGCAAGGGCATTCTTAGGGATTAACCCAACGGAAATTCAGCTAGCCGAGTCCCGGAGATCAAGCTGTCCTCCTTGACTTTTCTTTGGTATCTATGTGCGCGTTGCTGATTTCAAAATGAGGGACCACCAACAACTCATCCGAATGGGTAGGTAGCCAGTTCGGTTGAAGCAGGGGTGGGATTCAGAAATTTTAGCAACTGATTCTCTGCCCGGTTGCTGGGTGGGCGTGCACATGGTGGGAATGGCCTACTCGGCCTCCTGCACCATGTGGGGGGGGTCGTTTTCACCCTCCCCAGACTCTGGAGGCTTTCCTCAAGTCTCTGGGAGGGCGAAAATGGCCTCCCCTGGGCTCTGGAGGTCCTTCGGAGGCCAGAAATGGGCCCGTTTTTGGATTTCCAGTATTTCCAGTAAGCCTGTTTTTTGCCCTCCCCAGGCTCCGGAGGCCGTTCGGAGGCCAGAAATGGGCCCATTTCCAGACTTCCGGAACTTCCGATAGGCCCGTTTTTCGCCCTCCAAAACGGGCTGCATGGAAACTCCTGGGAGGGGTTAGGGTTAGGGTTAGGGTTAGGGCAGGGGTCAGCCAGTCCTTGCAACAACCGGTTCGGTGAACTAGATTCGCTCGAACCGGTCCAGACCAGCTGAATCCCACTCCTGGGTTGAAGACGCCTCGCTCCGAGGCTCTGAGATCTTCCTCTCGCAGAAGGACCGCTTTGACATTAAGAGAACATGATGAGATGAAGAAGAAGAAGAAGAAGGAGAAGGAGAAGGAGAAGGAGAGAAGAAGAAGAAGAAGAAGAGGAAGAGGAAGAGGAAGAGGAAGAAGAAGAAGAAAAACGAGGGACCCAAGCCATCACAGAAAAGAACTGGGCTGCCACCCTGGGAGTTATAAATATACAGGTTGCTTCCAGGAAAAAAAAATAAAATAAAAAAATTTTAAAAAAAGAATATGTGGGTGAAAAATCCTCCCGGCAAGATAATTGGTGATTTCTATTCCAGGATCATCTCATGATGGATGTCGGAATAATAATTATTATTGCGGTTGTTTTTAGCCCTGCGTCGGCATCTCAACAAGCCTTTGCAAAAATTAAAAAAAAAAAAATCCTGAAAACCCATAATTTGGAAGCGTGATGCCTCCGCGGGAAACAGGGTGGAGGAATGTGGGCTGCTAGGGGTTCGGGAGAATCTCTAGCTAAGATGCTGTGCAGTTCGAGGAACCCCCAAATCCCACTCCTGGCTGGCTCCGCCCATCCCACTCCCAGGAGTGCCCACGCGGCCTGTTTTGGATGCAGGTAAGTGCACAGCCCGTGAGGGCCTCCGGAGCCTGGGGCAGCTGTTTTAACCCTCCCGGAGGCTCGAGGAAAGCCTCCGGAGCCCAGGGAGGGCAAAAACACCCCTCCCGCCATGGTTCAGGAGGCCGACTAGGCCAAGCCCACCATGGCCACGCCACCCAACAACTGGGCAGAGAACCCCTTGCTAAAAATTTTTGAAGCCCACCCCCGGTGGGAGGGACAGCTCATTTTGTGTAGTCCGGTTGCAACCGGAGCCAACAACCGGCCTTCATCTGCGCATTTGCTGGTCGTTCGTTGTCAATTTGGGTTTTAGCGTTGGGCAACGAGAGCTTGGCCAGACTGTTAGCCAAGCATGAGGAATTGATTAAGCAACCGTACAGGGCTACAGTTGAATCCTTGAGCCATCAACTTCATGTCCCTGATTATTTGGAACTTGATGTACAAGGAGTCCTTGGCTTACAACAATCACTTCGTTTAGCGACCGTTCGAAGTTATAACAGTGTTGAAAAAAGCAACTTACGACCGGTTTTTGGTTTGGTTTTTTTTGTAGCATCTCTACGGTCACAGGATCAAAAATTTAGACGCTTGGCAACTGGCATGTACTTATGACGGTTGCAGTGTTCCCGGGGTCACCTGATTCCCCTTTTGCGAACTTCAGACAAGCTAAGTTTCGCTTAACAGCCATGTTGCTAACTTAACAATGGCAGAGATTCATTTAACAACTATGGCAAAAAAAAAAAAAAAGGTTGTGAAATGGGTCGGAAATCACTTAACAAATGTCTCGCTTGAGAGCAGAAATGTTGGGCTCCGTGGTGGTCGTAAGTTCGAGGACCACCTGTATAGTTAGCGAGGGGCAAGGTCTCCAAAAGGTAGCCTTAGCTTCATGGTGTTGAAACCGGTTGCTTTCAATGTGCCGGCACCTATTCTGCACCGAAAAAGACCCTCCGTGGCTGGAGACAAGGGAAAGAAAACAGCTTCAGCTTCCTATGATGAACTGAGATAAAAGCCCAGGCGAGCCATTTTGCTTTCTGCTGGGCATTGTTGGATTCAGGGATGTTGAAGTCCCTGCTGTTGGGCCTTGACAGTTCAGGCCCGACACCCGTTTTTCTCAGCCTTGGCTGAGCTTGGCATGGCTTAAAAGGCCTCAGTCTTCTCAAAGCTGGTTTTGAAATCTGCCTCCAGCCTCCAGGCTTTGTATCCGAAGCCACCAAACGGGCATAATGACGGCTTTGAATGGTGAGGAGAACAGCCAAGGGTGCGGGTGGATTTTCCCCCCCCCCTGCCCGCCATCCTTTGGTTAGAAGTTCTAAAATAAAAATCTAGGGGTGGGAAGATGTGGCTTCAAAATGATGTGTGTGTGGGCAAAGAAAGAAGGATGGTTTTCTTGTTCCATCACCTGTCTTCAGGGGGGAGAGAAAGAGAGAGAGGGGCTGAAAAAGAGAGATGGAGAGACTGAGAAAGAGAGAGAGAGAGGCTGAGAAAGGGAGAGACTGAGAAAGAGAGAGAGAGACTGAGAAAGAGAGAGAGACAGAGAGAGGGAGAGACTGAGAAAGAGAGAGACAGAGAGAGGAAGAGTGAGAAAGAGAGAGAGAGACTGAGAAAGAGACTGAGAAAGAGAGAGAGACTGAGAAAGAGAAAGAGACGGAAAGACTGAGAAAGAGACAGACAGAGAGAGGAAGAGACTGAGGTAGAGAGAGAGAGAGACTGAGAAAGAGAGAGAGAGACAGAGAGAGGGAGAGACAGAAAGAGAGAGAGACAGAGAGAGGAAGAGTGAGAAAGAGAGAGAGAGACTGAGAAAGAGACGGAAAGACTGAGAAAGAGACAGAGAGGAAGGGACTGAGAAAGAGAGGGAGAGACTGAGAAAGAGAGAAAGAGAGAGAGAGACAGAGAGAGGGAGAGACTGAGAAAGAGAGAGAGACAGAGAGAGGAAGAGTGAGAAAGAGAGAGAGAGACTGAGAAAGAGAAAGAGACGGAAAGACTGAGAAAGAGACAGAGAGACAGAGAGAGGAAGGGACTGAGAAAGAGAGGGAGAGACTGAGAAAGAGAGAGAGACAGAGAGAGGGAGAGACTGAGAAAGAGAGAGACAGAGAGAGGAAGAGTGAGAAAGAGAGAGAGAGACTGAGAAAGAGACGGAAAGACTGAGAAAGAGACAGAGAGACAGAGAGAGGAAGGGACTGAGAAAGAGAGAAAGAGAGAGAGAGAGGGACTGAGAGAGAGAGGAAGAGAGAGAGACTGCGAAAGAGAGAGGGAGAGAAAGAGAGAGAGGTGGGCTGAGTGGCTTGACCCACTTACAGGCTGGGCCAGCCCCCTGGCCTTTCTTTGCCCTTCTCTTCAACTCCCAAGGAAATCCCACCCCTTCTCCTCTTTTCAGTGACCTGTCCTTGAATTTCCCAGGGAATAAATCCGATGAAATTACAGGAGATGGAAAGAAAAAGGGGAGGTGGAGGTGGGGAAGGTCTCCCCGCCAATCTGTCAGGAGGAGGGGTGGTGATGATGGTGAATGGCCGTCCTCCGGGGAACCAGCCTTGTTTTTCCAAACAGCTTTCGCTCCCTTGGAATCCAGGCGTGAGACGGAATGGCCTTTGGGGAAAAAAAAGGTTTCTCCTTTGCAGGAATTCCCAGCATAGTCCTGTTGTGTTTTTGAAGTCGAGAACCTGCAAAGCCAGATTTCCTCCAAAGAGACACGACCGACAACAAAGCCCTGACACGCGCAAGACTTGGCCAGCATGCCGGCCAGCCCCTTTGCAGAGACCCCATTCCATGCCCCCCCTTTCCCATGGGCTTTCCACCCACTCCCATCTTAATACTCAGCATTTCGGTTGCGTTGTTAGGAATGGGAACGAATAACCTAGGCCAGTGTTGGCGAACAGTTTCGGCACTGAGTGCCAGAAACACGTGCCAGAAGAACCACTGGGAGAGCAGCCCTCCCGGAGCGCATGTGCATGCCGGGAAGATGATCTTCTGGTTTCCGGCGCGCGCATCCACACTGATCACCTGGTCTTCCGGTTTCTGGTACGCATGCACGCACGCTGGCCAGTGTGCATGCACGTGCTGGAAACCGGAAGATCATCTTCCCGGCACGCACATGCGCACCGGGGGTTGGGGGGGGGCTGCACTTCAGTTTCCGGTGTTCCTGCGCAGGTGAAGACCAGCTGGCCGGCACGCCGGAACCCGGAAGAGCAACAGGCGACAGCCTGCATGCCCAGAGAGATGGCTCTGCGTGCCACTTCCGGCACGCGTGCCATAGGCTCGTCATCGCGGACCTAGGTTTTAGATTGCAGTAGCTGGCACTAAGCGGCCCAGCATTGAGAGAGGGAGAGAGAGAGAGAGAGGGAGGGAGAGAGAGTGGGACAGAGAGACAGAGAGACAGAGAGACAGAGAGAGACAGACAGAGAGAGAGACAGAGAGAAAGAGAGAGAGAGAGACAGAGAAAGAGAGAAAGAGAGAGACAGAGACAGAGAGAGAGACAGACAGAGAGAGACAGAGAGAGAGAGAGAGAGAGAAAGAGACAGACAGACAGAGAGAGAAAGAGAGAGAGACAGAGAGAGACAGACAGACAGAGAGAGAGAGAAAGAGACAGACAGAGAGACAGAGACAGACAGAGAGAGAGACAGAGACAGATAGAGAGAAAGAGACAAAGAGAGAGAGAGAGAGGGAGGGAGGGAGGGAGGGAGAGAGAAGCTACCCAGCATTGATGACACTCTATTGGAGCATCCCCCCATTTTTGGGGGATCAGGGACCGTTTTCGTGGAAAGGTTTTTTGTGGTTTCTCGTGCTGCCTGCATCCTGCCGATGGGGCTTTGCTTCTTTGCGCAGGCCAGTTTCTGGCATGCCACGGATGGGTTCCGGTCCGCGGACCGTGTTTGAGGACCCCCTATTCTACCGTTCCTAGTTTGGGGAGGTCCCTGTGGGCCTGGCTGTGCGAAACCTGGAGCTGTAAACTTTGGACCGGGCGCCCCAGGCAAGGAAATTCTCGTACAGAAAGGAGAATTGTTGGAGGACACAGCTGTTAGTGTTAAAACACTGACAATCCAGTTCCTGTAGCAGAGGCTGGGGGGGAGAAAGAGACAGAATGTTGTCTGGCAAAAGTTGAAGAAGAAGAAAAAAACAACAACAACAACCCACAAACAGAGGAAAAAACCCTCCAGTGTTCCTGAGACAGAAAGCAGTGAGCCACTTCGGATCCCGCAAGCTTGGGGGGGAAAAATAAATAAATAAATGAAAATAGACAAAGGGACGAGAGAAGGAAGACGAGGAGGAACTGTGCCTTGCCAAATGCTAGCTCTGTTGGGGATGGATGATGGAGTGATGAGTAAGTCAATTGTTGGCCCGGTTGATGAAGTCAGGCCGGGGAACAATCTCGAGAGTGTGCGTATGTGTGCGAGAATATGGGCCTGCGATTTGCGAGCGCGGCGCTTAGTCCCTGCCTGAAGACACAACACCTGCGAACCGCTGGCTCGGGAAGGGTTAAGGGCGCTTCCGCCACGGCCTCGTTGGGTTTTGAGCCGGTGCCAGCTGCTGGCACGGTTTATGAATGAGGCTGGGCACTACTACTTCTGCCAAGGACCAGAGAGAAGGAAGTTGGCAGGGAAAGCATCTCCGCGCAGCTGTCGAAATCAATGGCCGGGGCTCCTTCTCGCCCTCTCTGCCCTCCCCACTTCCCACCCCACACACACACATCAGCTCCCTGCGAAAATAAAAGAGGGATGGGACCTCGGCAAGAAGGAACTGGCAAGGACTCGTGGCCCGCTGGAGCAAATGCCAGTTGCAAATAGTCCCAGATGAGAAAGGAAGGAAGGAAGGAAGGGAGGAAGGAAGGAAAGAAAGGGAAGGGAAGGGAAGAAAGGAAAGGAAAGGAAAGAAGGAGGAAAGAAAGAAAGAAAAGAAAAGAAAAAAGAAGAAAAGAAAAGAAAAGATTTCCCCCTCCCTAATTTTAGGAAGAATCTCAAGTTGTGCTACAGGTAGTCCTCGACTTACGACCACAATCGAGCCCAAAATTTCTAAGTCGCTAAGTGAGAAATCGGTTCTGTGCGTTTTGCTTTTCCATTTGACGACCTCTCTGGCCACAGTTGTTAAGTGACTCACCGCAGTTCTTTTAAGTTCGTCAGACCGTTCTTAAGCGAATCTGGCTCCCCCACCCCCCCGTTGACTTGGCTCATCAGGAGGTCGCAAAAGAGGATCACGTGAACCTCCCCTCCAAGTTCGGCGGTTCGAATCCCTCGTACAGGTCTGCGTGAGCGGGGGGGTTGGACTAGATGACCTTCTCAATGCTCTCTCTCTGTTTCTCTGTCTCTCTTTCTCTCTCTCTCTCTCTCTCTCTGCTCTGTCTGTCTCTCTCTATCTCTCCTCTGTCTCTGTCTCTCTATCTCTGTCTCTGTATTCTCTCTTTGAATCCCTAGTAGAGGTCTCCTGTGTGAGCAGGGGGGGTTGGTCTAGATGACCTTCTCGATGCTCTTTTAAGGACGAAGCTGGTTACGATGAAGCAGAAACTTCATCGTTCCCCATTTCTTTTGGCTTGGAAAAAGTGCCCCCTCTTCCATCGCCCTCCCCTCAAGTGCCCCCCTTCCATCCCCTCCCCCATGTGACATTCCCCTCCGAACATTTTTGGCAGCTCCCCCGTAGTAGGCCTTGGCATAATTTTAACTAAGGGGGAGAGGGGGAGATTCTAGAAAGGAAAGGAGATTTCCGGAGCGCAGCTGACTTTGTGTAAATAACTACCCTGTTTCAGAAGAGGGTTTTTTTTTTTTTTTTTTTTTGAGGTGGGGGGGTTTGAAATATTTTAAGAATTGCTTCGGTTGTGTGTGGCTGCACAGGGTGATTTAGTGACGGGCCATTTCTGGGCTATGATGGGAATTTAAAGCATTGCTATTTGAAGGGCATCCTGCAAAAGAGTTTTTAAAAAAATGTTAAAAAAAGACAGTTCTTTCCTTTTGCCCCTTTCTCTTCCAAACTCTCTCCTGGCTCAGATTTTAGAAACTTAAAAAGCCACAATAAAAAAAGAAAAAAAGGGCAGGCAGGCCTGGAACTCACACACACACACACACACACACACACACACACACACACACACACACAAAGAGAGACCCAAGGCATTCCGTTGCGAGTTCGAATGGACTGGTCGATCATCAAGGCTGAGAAGGAAGTTAGGAAGCGTTAAAATCTGGGTTTTGCTGCTTTGCGTCTTGGGGTAGGGAGGAGTGCACATCGGCCCATCGGTTTAGTAAATTTGCAGCTCGGTTTTGGGCCTGCCCAGAAAAAAGAGGCGAGACGAGAAACAGTGGATGGAAACTTATTAAGGAGAGAAGCAACCTGGAATGAAGGAGAAACTTCCTAACGGGGAGAACAATTCACCGGTGGAACGGCTTGCCACTAGAAGTTGTGGGTGCTTCCATCACTGGAGGTTTTTAAACTGTTTCTACTCCTACCCTCAAAACGAGGCTATAGGGCACTGCGCACCAGAACAACTAGACACAAGGACAGTTTTTTCCCCAAATGCCATCACTCTGCTCAACAAATAATTCCCTCAACACTGTCAAACTATTCACTAAGTCTGCACTACTATTAATCTTCTCATCGTTCCCATTACCTGTCTCCTCCCACTTATGACTGTATGATTGTAACCTTGTTGCTGGTATCCTTAAGATTTACATTGACTGTTTCCCTATGACTGTCATTAAGGGTTGTACCTTATGATTCTTGACGAATGCATCTTGTCTTTTTATGTATACTAAGAGCGTATGCACCAGAGACAAATTCCTTGTGTGTCCAATCACACTTGGCCAATAAAGAATCCTATTCTATTCCTCCCTTCCCTTCCCTTCCCTTCCCTTCCCTTCCCTTCTATTCAACTCTACTCTACTCTACTCTACTCTACTCTACTCTACTCTATTCAACTCTATTCAACTCTATTCAACTTTATTCTATTTCCTATTCTATTCTGTTCTATTCAACTCTACTCTACTCTATTCAACTGTACTCCTATTCTATTCTATTCTATTCTATTCAACTCTACTCTACTCTACTCTACTCTACTCTATTCAACTTTACTCTATTCTATTTCCTATTCTATTCTGTTCTATTCAACTCTACTCTACTCTACTCTACTCTATTCAACTGTACTCCTATTCTATTCTATTCTATTCTACTCTACTCTACTCTACTCTATTCAACTTTACTCTATTCTATTTCCTATTCTATTCTGTTCTATTCAACTCTACTCTATTCTATTCAACTGTACTCCTATTCTATTCTATTCTATTCTATTCTATTCTATTCTATTCTATTCTATTCTATTCTATTCTATTCAGAAGAGATTGAGGAGCCTGTTGGTCTGAAATTGTATAGCGTCTCCTGCCTGAGCAGAGGGTTGGACTAGATGACCTACAAGATCCCTTCCAGCTCTTTCCTGATTGATTGATTGATTGATTGGTTGGTTGAGGTTAATTCAGTAATTGGGTTCATATGAATGCAGTCAAAGGTTGAACTCATCAGCGATTACTTTTGATTGCAAGGTGAGTCAGATGTTTCTGAAGACACTTTTATATCTGTGTCGGTACATCTACCCTTCTTCTGTTGAAAAGAGAGGTGTCAAATCTACCTCATCCTGTCAGTGTTACAGTTCATCCACGAAGCAGTCTGCATGCAGATATGGCAGTCCTCAACTTACGACCGCGACGGAACCCAAAGTTTCTGCCGCTAAAACGAGGCGGCGGTGAAGTGGAGTTTTGCCCCATTTTACGATCTTCCATGTCGCAGCTGTTAAGTGAATCCCTGCAGTTCCGAAGTTAATAACGAAGTTAAGTGAGACTGGCTTCCCTGTCGACGTTGCTTATCAGGTCACAAAATGGGATCACACATGACGCCGGGACACTGCGACCGTCATAAATACAAGCCAGTTGCCAAGTGTCCGAATTTTGATGACGATGCAGCAATGGTCATGTGAAAACTGGCCGTGTCCACTTTTTTCAGGGCCGTTATAACTTTGAATCGGAGGTGGGGTTTCAGCAGGTTCTGACCAGTTCTGGAGAACCGGTAGCGGAAATTTTGAGTAGTTCAGAGAACCGGTAGTAAAAATTCTGACTGGCCCTGCCCCCATCTATTCTCTGCCTCCCGAGTCCCAGCTGATCGGGAGGAAATGGGGATTTTGCAGTAACCTTCCCCTGGAGTGGGGTGGGAATGGGGATTTTACGGTATCCTTCCCCTGGAATGGGGAAGGAATGGGGATTTTACATTATCCTTCCCCTGGAGTGGGGAGGGAATGGGGATTTTGTAGTATCCTTCCCCTGGAGTGGGGAGGGATTGGGGATTTTGCAGTATCCTTCCCCTGGAGTGGGGAGGGAATGGGGATTTTACAGTATCCTTCCCCTGCCATGCCCACCAAGCCATGCCATGCCCACCAAGCCATGCCATGTCCACCAAGCCATGCCCACAGAACCGGTGGTAAAAAATTTTTGAAACCTACCAATGCTTTGAATGGCCACTAAAAGCAAGATTGTAAATCAAGGACTTCCTTTATGCATAATATATTGCAAGACAGTCTTTATTCTGTTTAAAAAAAAAAAAAAAGAACAATTGAGATTCTCTGAAAAAGAGGGCAAATGTTCTGGAAATCTAGTTTAAATATTTGTCTTAGCTTGGAATGTTTCAATCTCTGGTTGTTGGTTTTTTTTCGCCCCCTTCTTCTTCTTAAGCCAAGAATAATTGGGGGGGAGGCTGTGGGGGGGGGGGAAGGTTTCGAGTTCCCCAAACGGGGTCTAAATCCCGGGGAAGTTTTGCTTACAGAGGTGGAAGGAGTGAGGGTGGTGGATTTGTGTATCTTGGCTGGAGGAAGAGAGCCACAATTAATTCTTGGTTGATCTGTTTGGTCTGCTTTCGTCCTGCTTTGTGTTCCCACCAGCCTGCAGGAAATGGAGTAATTCTCTTCCGCTCAGGGGTGGCTGATGGGAAGTAATCCTGGGGTTCATAAGAATCAGGGAACGCGTAATTATCCCCGTCATTTGGAAACAGCCAGCTATTTGGAGATATGGATCTTTGGCCTATTGGTGCTATTGAGCAGTGTTTCTCAACCTCGGCTGCTTTAAGATGTGCGAACTTCAGTGCCCATAATGGATGGATGGATGGGAGGGAGGGAGGAAGGAAGGATAAATGGAGAGAAGGAAGGAAGGATAAATGAAGAGAAAGAAGAAAAGATGGATAAATGGATGGAGGGAAGGAAGGATAAATGAAGAGAAAGAAGGAAAAGAAGGAAGGATGGATAAATGAAGAGAAAGAAGGAAAGGAAGAAAGGATGGATAAATGGAGGGAGGGAAGGAAGGATAAAGGAAGATGAAGGAAGGATGGATAAATGGAGGGAGGGAGGGAAGGAAGGAATGAAGGAAGAAAGGAAGGAAGGAAAGATAAATGGAAGAGAAAGAAGGAAAGGAAAGATGGATGGATGGATGGATGGATAAATGGAGGGAGGGAGGGAAAGAAAAAATGAAGGATAAAGGAAGGGAAAGGAAGGAAGGATGGATAAATGGAGGTAGGGAGGGAAGGAAGGAAGGCAGGATAAATGAAGAGAAAGAAGGAAAGGAAGGAAGGATGGATAAATGGAGGGAGGGAAGGAAAGGTAAATGAAGAGAAAGAAGGAAAAGAAGGAAGAATAGATAAATGGAGGGAGGGAAGGAAGGAAGGAAGGAAGGATAAATGGAGGGAGGGAAAAAATGAAGGATAAAGGAAGGGAAAGGAAGGAAGGATGGATGGATAAATGGAGGGAGGGAAGGAAGGGTAAATGAAGACAAAGAAGGAAAAGAAGGAAGGATAGTTAAATGGAGGGAAGGAAGGAAGGAAGGAGCCTCTGGGATGGAGGTGCAAGGGAGTAAGTATTGTGATGTGTGCCAAATTTTGCAGGTTGAGGTGAGTTTTTAAAACTTAAAGCCTTGCCCTCCTCCTTCGACACAGTACAGTGAAATATATTCCAATTGCACTAAACAAAATCGATTTTCAATGAATGCTTACTATTACATTGCCTTTTGAGTGTTGCCCTTATACACCCAAAAGTTGTTTTTTTTTATTTATTTCCAAGTCAGGATAATAGATAGCCCAGAAAAAGGATGCCTCATAAATGCAAAATTCTGGTTTCAACCGCCAGGGAGAAATCTAACTGGTTAGGTTCTTCCTCTCTCTCTCTCTCTCTCTCTCTTTCTCTTTCTCTCTCTCTCTCTCTCTTTCTCTCTCTCTCTCTTTCTCTCTCTCTCTCTTTCTCTCTCTCTCTCTTTCTCTCTCTCACACACACACACATAACCCGATGATTTGCAATTTTGACAGCCAATTTTTACTAATATAAATATATATCTATCTATCTATCTATCTATCTATCTATCTATCTATCTATCTATCTATCTATCTCCCTGGCTGCTCCTGGCAGCCTCAAAATCCCAACGCGGACGAGCTGGGTGCCACATTTGACATGCCACGTGAAATCTTAGAGCCTCTTTGAGGGATGGGAGCAGATGCCAGCTGCGGTGGCCGGCCCTGGATATCCCCTGAGCACGGAGGCGGTTGCCATGGTAAAGGGTTGCCATGGTGCCGTTTTCTCACACGGGGAGAAAGAGCGAGCGAGCAAGAGAGAGAGAGAGAGAGAGGGATGCGAAATGATGTTGCAAAGGTGGGGAAGAAGTTTTTGCAAGCGTGGGAGGTGTGTGGAAGAAGCCACGGTTGGTGGGGGGGGGGAAATCCTCGAATTTGTGTTGGCTTTGCGTTATGTTGAACTTTTTAGGGATGGCGAGAATTCCCTTGGCAGATTAATCCAAAAAACGCCCGAGTTTTGGTCTCCGGACATGCTCGAAAAGCACAAACAGGCTAACAGGAGGGTGGATCCATCTTCCCTGCGCTCAATTTGTCAGAAGTACTTATAATTTTAACTTTCTCACCGGTGGTGGGCTGTTTTAAGCGATTGCGAAGCCAAGGTTCGCTGAAGGTTAAAGCGGAATAAATCCTGGGTAGGCGAGTTTTGCTTTGAACCCGAGCAGAAGCGGAGAGTAGAATCTGTTGCGTTCGGCGGTTCAGCTTGCTAAGGAACCAACGGAAGTTATTCGAAAGAGAAATTTGATGATTTTTTTACCGTACGGGTGGTCCTCGACTTAACGACAGCTTGTTTAGCGACCGTTCAAAATGACAACAGCCCTCGGAAAAGTGACTTATGGCCATTTTTCACACTTAACGACCGTTGCAGCACCCCCCCCCCCCCGTGTTCACATCATCAAAATTTGGACACCTGGCTCATACTTGTGACGGTGGCGCACAATCCTCTTTTTTTGCGACCTCCTGACAAAGCAAAGCCAACGGGGAAGGGTTCTGCCCCAGCTACGGACCCCAAAGAACGCAGCACGCACAAAGTCCGTTCAAACCTTAGTTTACTGAATAAACCAGTCTTTTACAACAACGGCTGTTAAGTAATTGCATTAACAGCCGCCAAGAATTCAAAGAATAATAACTGAAAGCTTACCATGGTTGGCAGAATGCCCAGAAGCAATTTGCAGGAAGCTGATGAGATAAGCAAGACAAGACACGAAGGTATGTGAACGAAGTTGTTCCCTGCAAATTGCATCAGTCGGTGTCCTTCCTTAAATAGGCTAAGGGAGTGGCCAATTAGCCCCAAGCCTTACTCTCGAGGAGACTTCCTCCTGAGGAGCCACTCCTGCCTTTTGGCAGCTCTGCGCACCCGTGCATTGAGAAGAGGTTCCTCCTCTTCTTCCTCTTCACTTATGGGAGCTTCTGGAGGTTCTGAAGGCCTCTGGCACCACATCTTCTCCAGCCTCCTCACTGTCCGACTTGAGCGCCAGCTGCACAGGCTGCTGGCGCAGCACCACACCAGCCTCCTCGCTGTCCGAATCAGCTACTAGCTGCACAGGCCGCTGATGGGCCACAACAGGAAGCCAGATTCACTTCATAACCGCCTTCACATCTGCCCCGATTCACTTAACAAGCGTGGCAAGGAACGTCGTAAAAAAAAAGGGGGGGCAAAACTCACTTAACAAAATTCTCGCTTAGCAAGAGATAATTTTGGGCTCTGTTGTGGTTGTAACTTGAGGACTACCTGTGATTTTGTGTCTGGTCCCTATTCTAGTGAGGG
Organism: Pantherophis guttatus; assembly: GCF_059756535.1. Lineage (NCBI taxonomy): Eukaryota > Metazoa > Chordata > Lepidosauria > Squamata > Colubridae > Pantherophis > Pantherophis guttatus. The sequence goes on from NC_142077.1 coordinate 4,571,428, forward strand.
TTATCAGGTGCTGGTTATATTTTTTGGGTTGACGGGAATTTGAGTTTTAAAACTCTATAATCCTCTTTGTGGCTCTTCTCTGCACTCTTTCTAGAGTCTCAATCCCGTCGCTTATGAATTTCAGGCCCAAGGGGGAAAAATACTGTGCCCCATTAATGAAGGCAGAGATGATATTTTGCTTCGGTCCTTTGTGAGCTGGTGTGTTTGTGTGTGTGTGTGTGTGTGTGTGTGTGTGCATATGAAGTCGCAAAAGCGCTGCATTTTCATCCTTCGGCACAACGGGCTGTGAAAAATTCTGCAGTGCTTGCAGAATAAATGATGGAAAAAAAGAAAGTTGCAAGACGTGCCGTTAGCAAAACTGTAGAGATGACTGGTGGGATTTAGGCTTTGCGCCAGGCCCTCGGTATATTAACAATCCAAATCCTGATGTCCCCGTCCCTGTCCTTGGGTGCCTGGGGATTCTTACTTTCTGGCCAGGCGTGGGGTGGGGGTGGGGGTGAGGAAAGATAGCCACAGAAAATACCCCTTATGATCCAACCAAACTCTCCGTCGAGAACAATTGTGTTAGACGTGGTTACAACTCATTACTGGTCTGTTGGCAAAATGCCACCATGGCGGAGCTCACAAAGCAATTTAGCTCATGCTTGGCGCGTGCTATCCCGCGGATAGGGAAGGGCGTGGGTGGGGAACCCAATCCTTCAAATTCTCAGTGAAATGTTTCCAAACAGAGATTTGTCTTGAGTGACTTGAAATAGGTTAACATTGGCAGGTAAAATAAGTGCAGGAACATCATGCGATGCCATTATGTGAATTTCAGCACTGTCCATCTTGTCGTGTTCTCTTCCTCCTTCTCCTCTAAAAAGTCCTTCCTTCCTTCCTTCCCATCGTTCCCATCTTTCCATCCATCCTTCCTTCCTTCCTATCCATTCCTTCCTGCCTTCCTTCCTTCCTTCCCATCCATCACATCTTCCCATCCATCCATCCATCCTTCCTTTCTTTCTTCCTTCCTATCCCTTCCTTCCTCTCCATCACTTCCTTCCTTCCCATCCATCACATCTTCCCATCCATCCTTCCTTCCTTCCTTTCCATCCATCACATCTTTCCTTCCTTCCTATCCATCACTTCCTTCCTTCCTATCCATTACTTCCTTCCTTCCCATCCATCACATCTTCCCATCCATCCTTCCTTCCTTCCTATCCATTCCTTCCTTCCTTCCTTTCCATCCATCACATCTTTCCTTCCTTCCTATCCATCACTTCCTTCATTCATTCCTATCCATCACTTCCTTCCATCCATCCATCCAACCTTCCTTCCTATCCATTCCTTCCTTCTCATCCATCACATCTTTCCTTCCTTCCTATCCATCACTTCCTTCCTTCCTTCCTTCCCATCCATCACATCTTTCCTTCCTTCCTTCCTGTCTATCCCTTCCTTCCTTCCTTCCTTCCTTCCTCCCTTCCTTCTTTCCTTCCTTCCCCTCGCATTTGTGCCTCTCTCTTCAGCCCCTGCAACTGAGATAAAACCTTTGCGGACGGAAGCATCGCAGCCAAACAGACAGGGAAAAGATTTCCATGCAGAGCCCACGTGACTTCCAGGCCAGGAGAATAAAAATAGCGAGAGGGAATCAGCCCAGGAGAAACACGTTCATTATTGTATTTCAGAGAAAGCCAGGCCTTGCCAACACTGTGGGGGGAGGAGGCTAAAAAAAGGAGCAGGCAGATGCAGAATATATCTCTTTGGAGCCAGCTTCAAGAAGGATGGATCAAATGGGGGCCAGATTATGGCTCTTCACTGCCAGCGGACAGGGGATAACTCCTCAGATAGGCCTCCCTTTTATAAGGAAGGGAGGGAGGGAGGGAGGGAGGGAGGGAGGGAGGAAGGAAGGAAGGAAGGAAGGAAGGAAGAAAGAGAAAGAAAGAAAGGAGAAAGAGAGGAAGGAAGGGAAAGAAAGAAAGAAAGAGAAAGAAAGAAGAAAGGAGAAAGAGGAAGGAAGGAAGGAGAAAGAAAGAAAGAAGAGAAAGAGGAAGGAAGGAAGGAAGAAAGGAAAAGAAAGAAAGGAAAAGAGAAAGAGAGAAAGAGAGAAAGAGAGAGAGAAAGAAAGAAAGAAAGAAAGAAAGATCCAAAATACAGGCAAATGAAAATCTTTTTTCCAGAATGATAGAAGTTATTCTGCTTGACCTTGAAACTTTTCAGGTGCTTAACTCCAGATCAAGCCTGGGCTTTCTGTGTGGGCTCAAAAACTCATGAGAACTAAGTGGGTACAGGTAATCCTCATCTTACGACCTCCATTGAGCCCAACATTTCTGTGGCTAAGCGAGACATTGGCTAAGCGAGTTTTGGCCTTGGTTTACAAACTTTCTTGCCACCTTCGTTAAACGAGTCAGTTGTTAAGTTAGCAACGCGGTTGTTAAATGAAATCTGGCTTCCCCCTTGCCTTTACTTGTCAGAAGGTCGCGAAAGGGGGGGGTCGCGTGACCCCAGCCGTCATCATAAATCTGAGTCAGCTGCCAAAGCGTCTGAATTTCAATCACGTGACCACGCCACCAGCGGTCGTGAAGTGTGAAAAATGGTCGTAACTAAGACCCCGTTTTCAATGCTGTTCTAACTTCGAGGGGTTACTAAATGAGCTGTTGTAAGCCGAGGACGACATGCACTGCGACATTCCAAGATCAAAAATGTCCCGGCAGATGGGAAAAATTTTTTTCATTTATCCCCCTTGGTATAAGTTAGCAGGTATATTTCTGCCGGTTTTGTGGGAAACGGAGCTCAAGGCCAGCTGTCCTCCCTGGACCTCATGGCTCCTTCTTCTGTTTTTGCTTCTTCCAGTTCGCTCTTTTGCTGAACGAAACCAGATCTCGCCTGTCTTATGTAATCCAGAATGGTGATTAACGGCTTGAAGCGTTTCCTCTGTTTTTTTTTTGTAAATAGTTTTTGTGATGCTTTATTTTTTTTCTTGAGGTTGGGCTTGCGAGTCTGGACGCCAAGTTGTCTGGGTGTGAGGGTCTCTCTCTCTCCGTCTCTCTCTCTCTCTCTCTCTCTCTCTCTCTCTCTCAGAGGGGAATTCTGGCACCCTGTCGTGACTCCGGGTGCTGCTGCCAACTGGGCCGCAGAAATCAAGCGGTGATGGCTTATGCCGCCCGTCAGAGAGAGAGAGAGAGAGAGACAGAATGTCTGACGTAGTAGGAATCGCAGGCATCCGGCCTGAAAGTGCAGCGGGATGCCAAAATCGATCTGGGTTTGAAAAGAACTCCCAACCGGCTGCCGACTAGGTCTCGGGGAGCCAATCTGGGCCTACTTGAGTTTGAAGACCCAGCCTTCAGAAGCCTAAATTGGTACCGAGTTAGTAGTTGCATTGGTAGATATCTCTTGGGAAGCGATCAGACGTTCTTACCGGAATTCAGAGATTTTCTGACTTTTGGTTTGTGGGGGGTTCAGTGCAGTGGTGAAATCCTACCGGTTCGCACCGGTTTGGGCGATCCAGTAGTAATAAAAGCTATCGGTTGATCCGAACCGGTATTTCCGACGATCAGCTGTGCCGCGCGATTTAAAATCGCTAGAAAGCAGTGAACCTAAATCGCGTGGCACAGCTGTCTCCCCTCCCTTCACTGTTCTACTTGCCTTCCCAAGCCTTCTTTTTCTACGCGCAGAGTGTCATTGGTGCACACTGTGCATGCACACGCAGCGTGCATTTGGCATGTGCGGGCAGCAAACCAGGGAAGATTTCACCACTGGTTCGGTGGCCAAAAAGATGGGCCATAAAGCATTCAGAAGCTTCCTCAAACTGTCAATTTCCAGGTATCTTGGCTGTTTCAACCTCAGTTGCTATGTCTGAATCTGCTAAGCGAGCAATTTCTCTAAACAGTAAGGGATGATTCCGATTCCGGGATTCTGGAAGGCTCATTTCATGTGCTATTTTTGACAGATAATATGGTCAGGCCATGTTGGCACCTGGTTTCTTCGAAATGTCTTCCTTCGGGCCCTTGCTCATCGTCTCTGGTGTTCCTGTCTGCTGTTCCACTTAGCTTAATTGTTCTTGGAAGCCTCCACCAACCTTACAAAAGGCATCTTTCCAGCGTGCCAAAGCTTGTTGCGGGTTGGGGAAGAGGTCACGCAAACGCACGTGTCTCTAGCTTCCCGCGGATGCCGCGATCATGATTACGCGCTCTGACTCACCTTCACGAGAGCTTCCAGACGGTGTTCTCCTTGCCCCTGGGCCGCTGTCACGTCTAATGGATTGTAGAGTTTCCCGGGTGCCGAGCAGAACTGGATTCTTCTCTTGAAGGGTGACCAGGTTCCTTCTATCTTGCTTCTGCCCGTTTCTGTTATGGTGGGGAATCCAGGCAGATCTCTGAGGTGCCAGTGGCTCCACTTGGGATAACAAACAAGGATCCACAGCTGGAAAGGTCTTAGCTGAATCAGATGGGAAAAGTGTTCTCCTGCACGAGGTAGAATGAATCTTTGGGGGATGATTGGGGGGGGGCGAGGTGTTTTTGAGGAGTCTTTCTGTTCGTGTGTGTGTGTGTGTGTGTGTGTGTGATATGAGAGAGAGAGAGATGTGGCTTCTTCTTAAACCTGAACTTCAGGTGGAGAATGCCAACAGAGATGACAGACGTCTCTGGCTGAGGAATACTGGGAGTTGAAGTCCACAAGTCTTAAAGTTGCCAAGGTTGCAGACCCCTGTTCTATGGAACAACTACCTAATCCGGAGATAGCTTAGTTTTCTTAGTTCAGAAAACAGTTCTGTACCTACACAGTTTCACCTTCCAAGCATGAGAACATCAAACAGCTGAGAGAGACGGTCCCTGCATCCTAATTTACTCCTTTGTGCAATTATCTTCTGTGGGATGGATGAAAGTTCTGGATCCACCACAAATGAGCCAGGAAGGTGACTCAACAAAGGTGGCCATGGATCAGGGCGGCCCTTTTATAAACTGTTGACTTCCAACTCAGGAAGGATGCTGGCTTGGGAATTCTGGGAGTTGAAGTCCACAGGTTGTCAAGGGGCTATTGATTGCTCATAGCTCTTCCTACCACGGGAAGTTTTCTTCTGCTTTGATGCATCCCGGATTCAAAACCACACAGCCCAAGAGATTCCCTTAGCTCTCCTGTGAAATTTTGAGATACACAAAATGGGGAAAACTCCACCTTGGAAAACGGACGAATGATATAGCATCTTGGATGCGGTGGCTCAGTGGCTAAGATGCTGCGCTTGTCGGTCGAAAGGTCGGCAGTTCAGCGGTTCGAATCCCTAGTGCCGCGTATAACGGGGTGAGCTCCCGTGACTTGTCCCAGCTTCTGCCAACCTAGCAGTTCGAAAGCACGTAAAAAATGCAAGTAGAAAAATAGGGACCACCTTTCGTGGGAAGGTAACAGCGTTTTGTGCACCTTTGGCATTGAGTCATGCTGGCCACATGACCACGGAGACTTCTTCGGACAGCGCTGGCTCTTCGGCTTTGAAACGGAGATGAGCACCGCCCCCTAGAGTCGGGAACGACTAGCACAGATGTGCAAGGGGAACCTTTACCTTAAAGCATCTTCTGTGTCCCTGAATGAGAGACCCTAATAAAGCCAGCATTTGGACTCCAAGAGACCCATCCGTGGTGATGGCCCATTTTACTCAACGGTCCTCCCTGTTCTACTGCAACAGATAGTATTTCTTTTTTAAATTCCTGGGGAGGGGCGTGAGTAAATCAAGAAAAACAACCAGGTTCTTCTTTCTTTCTTTCTTTCTTTCTTAGATTTATATTGCCGCCTATTTACTTGGTTGGCCAGTTTGAGGAAGGGAAGGTGAGAGCTACCCCTTCAACAGAGGGATAAGGCACTCGGCGAAGCAAGATTGAGTTTGCTTGAGAAAATAATCACGGGGTGGAAACAAGGGGTGGGAAAGTGATGTCGGAACACTGGAAGAGAGCAAGCCAAGAAATTTCACAGGCTCTCCAACAACCCCCCCCTTTTTTTTCTTCTGCATCACAAACCACACAATTAGGAGCTGCAAAGCCCTGGGATTTGGCCAAGCTGGTAGGTGGGTGGGTGGACGGACAAGTTGGCCCCATAGTTTGCTGCACTTCCAGGAAACGGCTTAAAAGGAACCATTGTCCGGTTCTACCATCAGAATGAGCTCCAGAAGAAACATTTATTTTTTCTTTCTTTCTTTCTCTCTCTCTCTTTTTTTTTTTTGGCTCACCCGTACTTCCAGATTGAACTGAATTCTAAGTCTTGGATCTTGGCTTCTTAATATTTTTTTCTCCTCTTGAGCGCCTGACTGTATGTGCATAGTGATGGGGCTATGGGGGTGGGAGGAGGACGGCGAGTTAAGCCTGCTAACTTATGTTGGAGATTTATTCTGGGCTGTATTTCTTTCAAGGCAACTGCCTTTCAAACGGAGGAAAAACAGACCCCGACGACGTGCTGTGGAACTCTTCCTCCGAGCCATGGCTCAAGCTCTTAATGTTACACGGTGTGAAATTTGTGCAGTGCAATGTGAAATGAACTTCAGATACAAAGTGGGAGGGACCATGGAAAAGGAACTTCCTTCCTTCCTTCCTTTCTTCCTTCCTTCCTTCCTTCCTTCCTTCCTTCCTTCCTTCCTTCCTTCCTCCCTCCCTCCCTCCCTCCCTCCCTCCCTCCCTCCCCTTCATCGGTTCCTCCCTCTATCTCCTTCCTTCATCTTTCCTCCCCTCCATCAGTCCGTCTCTCCATCTCCTTCCTTCCCTCCCTCCCTTTGGTACTAGCACTGATGAGGTTACCTAGTTGGGTAATGAAACCTAGTTGGGTAAAGAAAACAAGCCAGCTCAGAGAGCATCAATGATTCCTCATGTCAACCCTGAGCTACAAATATCCTTCCTTCCTTCCTTCCTTCCTTCCTTCCTTCCTTCCTTCCTTCCTTCCTTCCTTCCTTTTCCTCCCTTCCCTTCCCTTCCCTTCCCTTCCCTTCCCCTCCCCTCCATCTCCCTTTTTCCCCATTCCCTTTTTTCTCCTAGTAACCTAGTTGACTCAGCCTTCCATCCTTGGGTAAAATGAGGACCCAGATTGTTGGGGTCAAGAGGCTGACTCTGTAAACCGCTTAGAGAGGGGCTGTAGAGCACTGTGAAGCGGTATATAAGTCTATGTGCCGTTGCTATTAGATGCATTGAGGTCAGAGGCATCTGCACCCTGCTTTCTGCATTTGAGGGTGGAGCTGGATGACCTCTAAAACCTCTCTCCCTGGGCCGAACTTACAAAATGAGCCCCAAAATTGATGGAGAAATAGTTCAGAAGTTGAACGGATAAAAGCAATGAGATGAAGTCACTCATTTAACAGTGGCTGTCCAGCGACTCTCCGAACAGTAATGTCACGCAGACTGGAGGCCAAAGAGTGCTCCCATTCCTCGGCTCCCATCCTGTCTTTCTGCTGTCATAGTAGAACAGGGACGTGGTGGCACAGGGGCTAAGACGTTGAGCTTGTCGATCGAAAGGTACCGGCGGTTCGAATCCCTAGCGCCGCGTAACGGGGTGAGCTCCCGTGACTTGTCCCAGCTTCTGCCAACCTAGCAGTTCGAAAGCCCGTAAAAAAAATGCAAGTAGAAAAATAGGGACCGTCTTTGGTGGGAAGGGAACAGCGTTCCGTGCTCCTTTGGCGTTGAGTCATGCCGGCCACATGACCACGGAGATGTCTTCGGACAGCGCTGGCTCTTCGGCTTTGAAACGGAGATGAGCACCGCCCCCTAGAGTCGGGAATGACTAGCACATATGTGCGAGGGGAACCTTTTGTGTCACTTTCTCCTGGTTTAGTAATTGATGCTTCTGTCTGGTATGGCAGGCTGGTGTTTTAATCTCCGTTTTTCCTTTCTTTTTTTTTTTCCAGGGCGACCATAGATGAAGTAGAAACAGATGTTGTGGAGATAGAAGTCAAGCTCGATAAGGTAAGAAGGAAAAAGATCTTCTCAAGAACCCATAATCAATTGATTAATTAATCCGAATAGAGGTGGAAGGGACCTTGGAGGTCTTCTAGTCCAACCCCCTGCTCAAGAAGGAGACCCTAAACCGTCTCAGACAAGTGGCTGTCCAGTCTCTTCTTAAAAGCCTCCGGTGATGAAGCACCCACAACTTCTGGTGGCGAGCTGTTCCACTGGTTAATTGTCCTCACTGTTAGAAAGTTTCTCCTTAATTCCAGGTTGCTTCTCTCCTTGATTAGTTTCCATCCGTTCTTTCTTGTCTGGTGCTTTGCAGAATAATTTGACCCCCCCCTCTTCTTTGTGGCAGCCCCTCAAATACTGGAATACTGCTACCATGTCCCACCCAGTCCTTTTTTTCTCTAGACTAGCCTTACCCAAATCCTGCAACTGTTCTTCCTATGTTTTAGCTTCCAGGGCCTTAATCATCTTAGTTGCTCTTCTCTGCACCTTTTCCAAAGTCTCAACATCTTATTCGTAATGTGGTGACTAAAGCTGGATGTAGCATGTATTACAAGGGCTGTATAAAGCCATGGCCATAAGCCTTGGCCAGCAGGAAATACCAGGGGTGGGATCATCCTAAATGTGGAAGGCAGAAGGCTGAGGATGGGCTTCATGCAAATAACAACAACAACAGTGTAACAGTGGTAGCCATTGTCATCGGGGCACTTGGTACCACGTCCAAGAATTTTGCAAAATACACCAAGAAGTTGCAGCTTCCTGCTGTAGCGCTAGCGGAGCTGCGAAAGGCTGCGCTACTCGGAACAACGTACATTTTTAAGAAGGTACTTGGTTGATACCTAGGGATGCTGGCAGCAACCCGTATCAACCATCAGAGCCAGCCTGATATTTGTGATACATTTTTAAATGTTCAGTTGACTTGAGTTTCATGATTAAGGAATAAAAGTTCATCATCATCATGAAATATCGCGACCTGGCCATCGAAACTGTGGATGAAACATGTCGCAGTGATACCCATTGTCATCGGGGCGCTTGGTACCATGTCCAAGAATTTTATAACGTACATCAGCAAATTGCAGCTTCCTGCAATAACACCAGCAGAACAGTTCACACCGGTTCGCAAGAACCGGTAGTAAAAAATTGTAGTAGTTCGGAGAACCGGTAATAACATTGGCTGGCCACGCCCCCGAACCGGTCCCTGGCCCGGGTCGCCGCTCGCTTACCCCGCCCACCTCATCAGAGGCTTTTTTTTTTTTTTTAAACTTTTAAAAGCATTTTTTCTACAACCTCTTCGGCCGAAAAAATGCTTTTAAAAGTAAAAAAAAAAAAAAGCCTCTGATGATTGCACGGCTGAGCTGGGATCGTCAGAGGCTTTTAAAAGCATTTTTTTCTGCAACCTCTTAAGGTTGTAAAAAAACTGCTTCTAAAAGAAAAAAAAATGGCCACGCCCACACAGTCACATTACGCCCCCACCAAGCCACTCCCACAAAATAAGCCACACCCACAGAACCAGTAGTAAAAAAAAATTTAGAACCCACCCCTGCAGCGGAACGGCAAAGAATTGCGCTACTCGGAACATCGTACATCTTAAGAAAGTACTTGATTGATACCTAGGACGCTGGCAGCAACCCGGATCAGCCATTAGCACCAGACAGTGGTATTTGTGATGCCTCTTTAAATGTTCAGTTGACTTGAGTTTCATGTTTAATGAATAAAGATGATAATAATAATTAACAGATGGGCGTGGCCAGTCAGGAAACACCGATTTGCGTAAGTGCAAATTGTGTGTGCAGTAGCTGGCACATGCAGGTCTTCCAAATAGCGCATCTCTGCCAAAGCTTCTGGTTTTGGTTGTGGGAGACGGATGTGCCACAATTAGTGTGAACATCTAATTGCATTTTCGGGGCTCTCTCCTCCCCGCTCCCCGCACCCCCCGAAAGAAGAGCTCCTGTTGCAAGTAACACACAGCTTTGCTTAGCTTTCGGTCAAAACCCAAAACCGCACTGCAGAAACTGCCACGTTGCAAGAAGGAGCTTCTTCCAGAGGCTGACTCCGGGAGCCTCCCTAACTGCCCATCTGGCCGCCAGATGTGACTGGGAGCTGCATCTGTTTGCTTTTGTTCCCTGGAATCAGATGCAACAGTGCAGAGAAGGTTGCCAGCAATCTAGTCTTGCCTTGGCAGATGGTGGGAATACAGCGAGCAAGGGTCTGTGCTCGGATTTTATTTCTCGTCTGGCCCTTGCAAGCCCTTTTTGTCTAAAACTGAACTTTTTGGACGGTTCCAAGCGCTGGAATCTTTTTTTTTTTTTTCCCGTGGTGGAATTGCAGATCTGCCTTTTCCCCCAGAACATAGAGTCTCCTCCTAGTGCGGTGTCCTTTTTCCTCTACTTGTCCTAACCAAAAGCGCTATCAATTATGGAGCCAACCAGAAAACCCGCCCCTTGCCATAGAGTCTCCTCCTGGCACATGCTCCCCCCCCACAAACCGGAAGCTCCTCTGAAAATTGTGGCCCTGACCAGCGACAGGGAGCCGCAGCAGAGGGATGAAAGAGCCACATGCGGCTCCAGAGCCACAGGTTGCTGACCCCTGCACTAAAGGTTTAGAATTCCATTTCCTTGAGCAAGGGATTCTGGGAATTGTAGTCCAAACATCTGGAGTGTCCATTGTACGTAGACATTGGCTGGGCAATAAAGAACTCCAGTCCCCATTCAGCGGCAACTTTACCCAATTGACTCTTGCTGAATTGAGGTGGGAACCAAAGGCCGATGGGCTGGATCGTGTCATCACCAGGTGGTCTTCTTTCCTTTTTCAGCTGGTAAAGCTATGTAGCAATATGGTAGACGCCGGAAAAGCGTACATCATCACCAACAAACAGTTTGTCGGCGGCGTCCGAGATCTCTCCCAGCAATGCAAGAAAGATGAAATGATCTCGGTAAGAAATGAAAAAGAAATATATATATATTTTTGAGGGTGTACGAAAATGCTAACCAAACTCAGCCCGACTGAATTCAGACTTGCCTCTGCAGATTTGATGATAGGTTGTCTTTCTCGTGGACTTGGCATAGATCAGTGATGGCTAACCTTTTTGCTGTCGCGTGCCAAAAGCTGGGGGAGCACGGGGAGGTTGCCAATGTGCGTGCCCACACCCATAATTGCGCCCCCCGGTTTTAGTACGTGATGGCACGGTGGGCCCGTTTTTCACCCTCCCCGGGCTCCAGATGCTTTCTAGGAGCCTGGGGAGGGTGAAAACGGCCTTCCCCACTCCGCTGGAGGCCCTCTGGAGGCTGGAAACAGCCCATTTCCCAACTTCTGATGGGACCGGAAGGCCCAAAAATCAGCTGGCAGGCACACGCATGCGCGCTGGAGCTGAGCTACGGCAACGCTCGCGTGCCCACATAGATATGTTTCCGTGTGCCACCTGTGGCACCCGTGCCATAGGTTCGCCATCACGGGCATAGATTATTACTCTATAATATAAACGACAGCGTAAGTAAACCGAATGCTGGCTGGGGAATTCTGGGAGTTGGAAGTCCAGACAACTCAAAACGTTTGTCAAGTTTTTGGGAAAAAAAAACATTTCTGTCCTCCCCGATCTCGCTGGTTTTTTCTATCTCGTTCAGAGGCAGCTTTTGAATTTGGCAATACTATACTTGGAAGTGACTGAGGTTCTGATTTTGATCACGCAGAGACATTATGACATTGTGGGTTTTTGTGTGTGTGTGTGTGTGTGTGTGTGTGTGTGTATCTTTTTAAAGAAACTTTACCTAAAAGTGTCCACAAAAACACGCAGATCCTATGAGGTTATGGTTTCATATTCTTCTCGTGTGAAATCACAGGAGTTTAAGGGGCCTTGAGATCACCTAAAATTTGCTGATCTGGCAGGATTTGGAAATGTGGTCCCATTTTGTCTTTACTGGAGAACAGAGCGATAGAAAAAGGGGCACACGGCAACAAATGGAAGATGGACGTTGAGATAGCCGTAGAATAAAAGATATTTTCCTGCTATCGTTTCGACTGTCTGAAAGAGGATGGAATAAGGTTATCTTTTACTCCAGAGCAGGTTGAAAATACACACACACACACAAAAGAGATTTTGATTAAAGCATTTGGGAGAAAGTCCTCAGATTTTCAGTTCTTTAATTAGCAGGACAGGTTTCTTAGAAGCAGGGGTAACAGATTTATTGCAGGAAGGTTGAACTTTTGAGTTCAGTAATATAGCTGTGCCCACTTACTGAATTTACTCGTTTCCTGTGTTGGCACAATGCAGCGAAGCAGACAGATGGATTTTCACAAAGTGCTAAGCAACTAAAGATTAACTCTGGTTAGTACAACCAAGGTTAGGATGGTGGGTGAAAGCACCTGCTGGGTTAAATGTTGTCATGTTAAAAACAACATATGATTTTATATCTGAGGAACAGATTTGATGTTTGGATTCTATTTGGGATTGTTTGAACACACCCCCCCAACTGGCCAAAAACGAAAATATTATTCGTGTCATTAGTAATCCAGCAGTGACTTCATAAGCATATTGGAGCTTATGTTTGCGATGAACGTTCTAAATAAAGGCACCAAATCAGAACTGGAAAATTGCAAGCAAAAAAAAAAAATAACAACAACGAAAAAAAATGGTGGGGAGCATCACACAAACATTTCTAGCCCCGTGCTTCTTTTGGGCGCAAAGAATAAAATAGAAATGAAAAAAAAAATGTTTGGCTTTTTGTAACTCGCAATTAAGCCACACGCACATCCACAGATTCCGCATGTAGCTAAAAATATCCGAAGCATTGGATGTCTTAAGAAATTGTGTTGTTTTCTAAAAAGGCAGAAACGCGAAGCTGCTCAACTAGGTCAGTGAGCATCCATTATTTGGGAGAGGGGAGGCAGGCACGGGGAGGAGGAGATGAGCTGGGTGTGGGGTGGGGTGGGGTTTTTAGGACCACAGTCCAGGGGAAGCTGGTTTTCCTTTAGGCGCTGCAGCTTCGTGGGAAATAAACACACTCTGTATGGAACAAGTGTCACACCTAACCGCCTTAAGATCAAGTCTGTGGCCTCTATGAGCATTGATTCCTTGTTTTTGTACATGGACCGGCTGGGGGGATCAGTTCAATATTGTCCTTATGGCTGCCGGAGGAGACCTCTATGGAGATGTTCAATCATCTTGGTCATTGGTTTGTCCCAGGGGTGGGCAGAGGGCTGCTGGGATTTCGCAGGGGTTCGGGAGAACCTCTAGCTAAGATTCTGTGCAGTTCAGAGAACCCCCAAATCTCACTCCTGGCTGGCCTTTTCCACCCCGCTCCGTCCCTCCCAAGAGTCCCCACACGGCCTGTTTTGGATGCAGGTAAGTGCAGAATTTGCGCAGAGGCTTGGGAGGGCGAAAAACGGGCCTACTGGAAGTTCAGGAAGGGCCTCCGGAGCCTGGGGAGGCCGTTTTCGCCCTCCTGGAGGCTGGAGGAAAGCCTCCAGAGCCCGGGGAGGGCAAAAACACCCCCCCACCCACCGTGGTGCAGGAGGCCGACTAGGCCACGCCCACCATGGCCACGCCCACCCAGCAACTGGGCAGAGAACCCTTTGCTAAAATTTTTGAAGCCCATCCCTGGACTTTCCGGTTTTTGTTTGAAGACGTTTCGCTTCTCATCCAAGGAGCTTCTTCAGCCTCCGAAGTCCAAAGAGCTGAAGAAGTTTCTTGGATGGGAAGCGAAACATCTTCAGAGAAACCGGCTAGGCAATCTGTTTGTGGGCTTTTGGCCTCGGTTACAATCCACCAGTTCTACCAAAGATGTAGGATGTTCCGATGCAAATAATCCTTTCTCTAGATATCGGATGCGTGGAATTAATAGCCCCTATATATATATATTTTTCCCCCTTCTGCAGGAATGCTTGGATAAATTTGGAGACAGTTTGCAGGAAATGGTCAACTATCACATGGTGAGTGGCGTCCTTTCTCAAATTGCTTTCTGTGCAGGCAAGTTCGATGCAGGTTCCTGGGAGTCACAAAACTGCACCTTTGAATTAGGAGTTTCCAGCATCTCTCTAGCCAACAGCAAGATAATGTGGGAGGTGGTGTGTAATGAGAGATCCCTTTGAGCCACACCTGAGTTGTCCAACATAGAATAAAATAGAATTCTTTATTGGCCAAGTGTGATTGGACACACAAGGAATTTGTCTTTGGTGCATACGTTCTCAGTGTACATAAAAGAAAAGATACGTTCGTCAAGAATCATAAGGTACAACACTTAATGATAGTCATAGGGAAACAGTCAATATAAATCTTAAGGATACCAGCAACAAGGTTACAGTCATACAGTCATAAGTGGGAGGAGAAGGAAGGAAGGGATGGAAGGAAGGAAGGGAGGGATGGAAGGAAGGAAGGGAAGGAATAGAATAGAATAGAATTCTTTATTGGCCAAGTGTGATTGGACACACAAGGAATTTGTCTTTGGTGCATACGCTCTCAGTGTACATACAAGAAAAGATACGCTCGTCAAGAATCATAAGGGACAACACTTAATGATAGTCATAGGGAAACAATATAAATCTTAAGGATACCAGCAACAAGGTTACAGTCATACAGTCATAAGTGGGAGGAGATAGATGATAGGAACGACGAGAAGAGAACATTGTCCCTAGCTGAATTTTTCGCATCGTGTGGAAAACTCCTACAGTCTAAAAACAATCCTGAGTCCTGAATTTCATTAGCTTGTGAGGGCGTTTGTGAGTTTTGAGTGTGGAAATATATACAATTTTTATACAGCTGTTTTTAAAGGGACCCACTCTACCTCCCACCCACCACCCACTCCTAAAATTGATATGGCCAGAATATTGGCTGATCTTTTTTTTTTTTTTCCTGGAGCACTACACTGGATCCTTTTCAAATCCATTGAAATCAGTGAACCCTCATTCTAGGTATGGCGAGAAAAGGATGAGGGAAGGAGGGTGATCTAATATTTTGGGTGAAGAAATGAAAAGAAATATATATATATATATAACAGTAACAGAGTTGGAAGGGACCTTGGAGGTCATCTAGTCCAACCCCCTGCTCACACAGGAGACCTATACTAGGGATTCGAACCGCCAAACTGCCAACCTTTCTGATCGACAAGCTTAGTGTCTTAGCCACTTGAGCCACCTAGCCTGCCTATCCTCTCCTCAAATGATGATAATTAAATTCTGCTGTTTTTCTACGCACCCCAGTCAGTACTCTATACCTGGGGTCTCCAAGCTTGACAAGGTTTAAGACCTGTCTTAAAGCTTGTCAAGCTTGGAGATCCCTGTTTAAAAAAAAAAAAAGAAAATAAAAAGTGAAACATTTGGGATGATTTTTTTCCCTTTCTATTGTTTCCCAGATTTTAATTTAATAGGCTAATTCAGGAGTTGGCAACCTTAAACACTCAAAGAGCCACAAAGGTCCTAACCGGGAGCGCCCCTCCTGCCCCCGTTCAATTCTGGAGCCAACCGGAACTCCAATTCCCCCACCATAGAGTCTCATCCTAGCACGACATACTTTTTCCTCTACCTGTCCTAACCGAAAGCCCTATCAATTGTGGAGCCGACTGGCAATGGAGCCGCAGCAGAGGGATGAAAGGGCCACATGCGGCTCCAGAGCCGCAGGTTGCTGACCCCTGGGTTAATTAAACAGCAGAACCTCTCACAACCTGCTGAAATGTCCCTCCGTATTATATTCCCACATTATGGCCCCTTCTTTGAAAGTTTGCCCCCATCTTCCTGATCCTTTTTCAAACCCTTTGAATACTATTCCATATCCTTCTCTGGTTGAATTATAATGTGTCATGAAGCCAGGTGAGGACTCTTAAAGACCAAATAAATAGTGGGTTGTTTTTTTTTCACCCCAGGAGAATCTGGTCCTTCCACCTGAGTCCATTCCTTTTCTCTCTCCTTCTCTAGAGATGAGATATTTCTATTTATAAGTTAGCATTTCTGTGACATCAGGAGGCCCCTCCCTCTTGATGTAATGCAGAGGTGGAATTTACATACTCTAGCAACAGGTTCGCCCAGCATTGGAAATGTGAGTGCGGGCGCCGTCCGTGCATGTGTGCGACGTCAAACAATATGGCAATTCGCTCGTGCGTACCATCCGCGCATGGATGTGGTGTCAAAAACACAGCAATATAGGATGAGATTGCTCCCGGGCAGGACCACTACCGGTTCATTGAAACCGGCTGAATACCATCTCTGGTGTCATGGGACATCATCCTCTGATTAAGAGGTACATCACTTTTTAAGGTCTTAGGAAAGGGAGGGGAGGAAAATCACATCTAACTTTGGGGGGGGGAAACCCAGCCGCCGCCGCCCCCCCCGCACAAAATGACATACGTGTATTGCATTTTGAACCTCAAAAGTACATCTGTGTTAACTCACCCATTAGTTCATCAGGGCAGGGCTCTCGGCGGTGGTTCCATAGAAGCTGCTGACTTAGCCTCTTGTTTGCAAAACTCTTGCTTGCAGCCGAACTCCAGACAGAGGGAGTGGATGCCTTGGAAGGATTACGATGCTCTTGGGAGGGAGGGAGGGGGGGAAAAGGAGAAGATTTTTACTCCCAGGGGTTGCGAGGTCTGAGCAGGGAGGAACTGTGTGTGTGTATGTGTGTGTGTGTAGTGTTTTTTTTCCCCTTGATGGATTGAAATCCATCTCTGGAGACAGGCAAAGGCCAAGGGCAGGGAAGGGATGGCATAAAATCCGTCACAGGGAGAGAGAGAGAGAGGGAAGGGGCCGAAAGGGGTTTCCTTCCCTCAAGCTGATTCCAAAAAGGAAGGAAATGCAAATCGAGGGAGGCTTTTAAAAATTTCGGCAGGCCTGTTTTTTTCCCTCTTGCAACGGGGAGGAAAACCCGAGTTGAAAATTCTTCCCCCAGGACTTCGGAGCATCTGTCATGGCAACAGTGGAGATGCAGAAGCAGAATGCAGGGAGGGAGGGAGGGAGGGTGGGAAATTGGCGCCCGCAGGGTGTTATGGAGATGCACGGGGTGAGCGCAAGGGAAGCCAGGGTTTTTCTCTTGGGGGGTGGGGGGAAGCTGCTGCAGGAAGACCTGGCCTCCTCCTGCCTCAAGGGCAAAGGCCAGCCGTGCCGAAGAACGAGTTCCAGTGTCCCCTATTTGGAGATACTGTGTGTCTTAATGTGTCTTAAAGTTGCCAAGTTTGAACACCCCCCGGCTGAATCAGTAAAGCAGGAAGCGATGACCAGTTTAACTCTGGCTTGAGGAGAAGGATAGCAGAAACGTCGCTTTCCTGCACCGCTACTAAGAAAAAAAGCATCTTCTGCTGAAGGACAGATTGATCATTTCCAGCTTGACGGACTTGTTGCAACTTAGGCAATGAAGCAATGCTGTATGAGACATCATCTCGGAAGCAAAATTTATGCTTCTTGTTCTCCTAAGGCTGAAATCACTAACACTGGGGAGACACGCACTCCTAAAAGAATGCAAAAAACTGGAAGATGAACTATTACGTCTACAAAATATAGAGGGGTGTTTTTTTTTTTTAAAAAAAAAAATGGAACGGCAAGCTTTCTAGTTAATTGGTTCCACTTTCACACACGCACACCCGGAAAAATGTTGTGTGATGCCACCCTGAAATTTTGGCACCCACCAAAACTGGCTTATTAAGTTGACTTTATAGATGGGCTGATCTTGGAGCCGAGACTTCATTGGACTTCTCCATCTTAAGTGACCAGTGCTGTGTGATTCACATCCTGAAATTTTGGTGATTACTTTGGAACTGGGTGGGCAGAAAGAGACAGACTTTCTGGAAACTTTTATTTTATACAATCGGCTCCAAGCCGAGTTGGGAAGCCAAGAAAACGACTTGAGAGGTTTAAAATCATGGGTTATTATTTTTTTTAAGGTGAAGCCAAGTCCTTTTTAAATATAAATATTTCATTTTAGTTTTTTTTGGGGGGAAGGGAAGTAAATATTGCACCTCTCTGCAAATAATCTCTAGGTGATCTTATCGAAGTTTGAAAGATAATCTTTCGAATAGTTGTTATCTACCGTATTTTTCAGAGTATAAGACGCACCTTAGTTTTTGGGGAGGAAAATAAAAAAAAAGCTGATTGGCAGGTGGATCGGCCTCCCGGAATATCCCCAATCAGCTGTTCCCAGAGGTAAATTTTAGCAACAGGTTCCTTGGTTGTGAGCTCTGTGTCTTTTTTTTTCTGCCTCCGAAAGCCTCCGAAACAGAGCTTCAGAAAAAAAGCCTCTGAAGCTCTGTTTGGGGGCTTTTTTTTTCTGAAGCTCTGTTTGGAGGCTTTTTTTCTAAAGCTGTTTGGGGGCTTTTTTTCTGAAGCTCTGTTTGGGGGCTTTTTTTTTCTGAAGCTCTGTTTGGAGGCTTTTTTTCTAAAGCTGTTTGGGGGCTTTTTTTCTGAAGCTCTGTTTGGAGGCTTTTTTCTGAAGCTCTGTTTGGAGGCTTTTTTTCCTGATGCTTCGTTTCTGATGCTTTTTTCAGCCTCTGAAACCTCCGTTTGAGAAGCTGAGCAGGGCTACATTCAGAGTATAAGACGCACCCAGATTTTCACCCTCTTTTTTGGGGGGAAAAAGGTGCATCTTATACTCCAAAAATTACAGTATATGATGGATGGGAAATAGGATTTTTTTAAAAAAAATCCCATCGCAAAACACTTTTCATGAACTGTCCAAAATTTCTCTCGGGCTGTCCCAGAACTGAGTTGAACCAAAGGACAACTTTACCCTACTTGCTAGTTTAAATAATTCAACCTGGACACCATCATTCCATTGTGGAATGGAGAGTTCCACAGGTTGACTAAGAAGTGTAGGTTGACTGTGGCATTCTGGTATTAACTAGGAAAATGTCCTCAGTTTTGTTTTGTTTTTTGTTCCGTGCCTGGTTGGACACTTGTGAACTTTTTCGAAGTCACTGTTTTCTTGAATTGTTGTCAAGTGCTGGGGAAATCGGGAGATTCAAATGGGTATAAATATTTATTGCAAGCTTCAGCTCTCTACAACTACTAACGGTCGAGGGAAAATGAGTGGGAATTAAGAACAGAAAGGAATTCAAGGTCGTCTGGACTCAGATCTCTTGTGGGCACGTAGGAACTCATGACCGATGGCGCATTTGACCCCTCCCTCCTGCTCAGCTCGGTCGTCCACATCTGTGTTTGAATTACATTAAATCGGATTGTGTTCCAAGCTTGACCATTAAACCCCCTCAAAACAGGGGATTTTGCAGTATCCTTCCCCCAGGAGTGGGGTGGGAATGGGGATTTTGCAGTATCCTTCCCCCAGGAGCGGGGAGGGAATGAGGATTTTGCAGTATCCTTCCCCCAGGAGCGGGGAGGGAATGAGGATTTTGCAGTATCCTTCCCCTGGAGCGGGGTGGGGATTGGGATTTCACAACATCCTTCCCCCAGGAGTGGGGTGGGAATGGGGATTTTGCAGTATCCTTCCCCCAGGAGCGGGGAGGGAATGAGGATTTTGCAGTATCCTTCCCCCAGGAGCGGGGAGGGAATGAGGATTTTGCAGTATCCTTCCCCTGGAGCGGGGTGGGGATTGGGATTTCACAACATCCTTTTCCCAGGAGTGGGGTGGGAATGGAGATTTTGCAGTACCCTTCCCCTGCCACACCCACCAAGCCACGCCCACAGAACCGGTAGTAAAAAAAAATTGGATTTCACCACTGGCTAAGTGTACCCCTTTTGCCATCAGGATGGATGGATGGGTGCTTCAGGCCTCTGCCTGGCAAAAGGCTGCCTTTTGCAAGGACTTTCAAAGAATATTGCAGGAAAACCGCACTCGGATAAACAAACATTTATGTTATTTCAAGCGGGGAGGATGTGAATGCCAGGGCTTTGGGGCACAGGAGAGGAAAGTGTACGCGCCGTGCACCCAAGGGAGTTTTCAGAAGTCAAAAGAATTTGTGGGAGGAGAAAGAGAAAAGTAGATTTTTCTCTGAGAAAAGAAACCCCCTTTTTCTGTGGGTTTTCTCTGAGAAAAACCCACAGATACAACTCGGTGTGGGGACTACCTCTGCGGCCAAGTTAGCCTCAGAAAAGTAGGACTTAGGTTTAGTTTTTGGATGGAAAGCCAACTCCGGGGTCCCAAAGCTGCCAAAGAAACAGCTTGGAACAAGGCAACGGGATACCACTTCTATCCTATTGCCAGAAAAACGACAGGAGCCAGAAATCTGATGTGGGGGCTGTGGGGGTTGGTTGGAAATTTGAAACTTGGAGAATTGCTCCCACCTTCTTATAAAAGAAAGGATTAAAAAAAGAAAAAGGAAAAAAAATAACGTTATATTAATATAAGAAGCAGGAGAAGACGGGATGGGGGTAAATATAGCCTTTGAAGTTGCCTAGGATATTAAGATGCTGAGAAAAGGTTTTGAGGGTCGAATGGTAAAAAAAATAATAATAAAAAATAAAAAAAAATGAAAAGGTATTAATACATAGTCATCGCAGATTTGAATAAATTAGAAGCAGCTGCTAGACCTAACTTTTCATATTGGTGCCAGCAAAGATATTGGCCTGTTGAGTGAGGGTGCCCTCTATAGGAACAGGTGGGGAATGCAACTGGTTTTGGCTTTTTTCCCCCCTTTCGGTTTCTTGATTTATTTTTTGTTTTTAAAGCTACTTTAGTTTTAATGGTGGATTTAATTGGTGGCTGTTGGTTTATTATCCTGCCTTCCAGACAGAACAGCAGTCTACCCTTTTTATAAGTAGACATATAAGTAAACTAGTTATCCGGTGAAGCAGGGTGTCATATATTTTGGGGTGGACAAAAGGTACCCCTATTATTATTATTATTATTATTATTATTATTATTATTATTGAGATTTATATGCTGCCCTATCTCCGGACTCAGGGCAGCTCAAAATAGTTAAGAAACATCTAATAAAAAGTTAAAAAATAAAGTCCAAATCTCATAATTTAACAGTTAAAAGTACAATTAAGACTAATTTAAATCTTTTGCACGATTAAACAATTTATGGGTGTTTTCTTGTAGAAGACAGAAAGATGTTAGGTCTGGAACTTCCAGGCTTAGAAGTACCATGTTTCCCCGAAAATAAGACCCTGTCTTATATTTTTTTGAACCCCGAAATAAGCGCTTGGCCTTGTTTTCGGGGAGGTCTTATTATTTTGGGATGCGTGGAGCAAGATGGGGCTTCTCTTGCCGTCTTACCTGATTTCCAGCTCTGTCTCCCTAACCCTAACCAGGGAAAATGGTGGGTACTGGCTGTGCATGCATTTAAATATTTTTGGAGAGGGCTTATTTTTGAGGGAATGTTTATTTTCAGGGGAGGTTTTATTTTCGGAGGAAGTCTTATTTTCGAGGGAGGTCTTATTTTCAGGGGAGGTCTTATTTTCAGGCGAGGTCTTATTTTTGGGGGAGAGCTTATTTTCGTCCATGCGCTCAAAAGCCTGATTGGGTTTATTATCTAGGGAGGTCTTATTTTCGGGGAAACACGATAGTCTATCTCTTAAGTAATGATGTGGGAAAATAAACAATGGGGCACTGCTATTGATTGGCCTGCATGTGGACTAGATCCAAAAGGACACTTTTGGTGTTTTAAGCTAATGGCTTATGTTAAGAGTCTTCCATTTAAAAACCATTGGATTGCTGGAACGATCCGGAGTTAAATGCTTTTTTGATAGCCTTATGTGCTTTGTTCCCCTCCTTCTCTGCTTGCTCTTTCCTTCTGTCTTTAGATCCTTTTCGACCAAGCTCAGAGGTCTGTCCGGCAACAGTTGAACAACTTTGTGAAGGAGTGAGTATCTAGTTCTACTTATCGGGGCTTTGAATTCCTGATAAATAATTAAAAGAGGCCTTCCTCCCTTTCACGATTCTGTGATTCCGTTCCTCAATCAGAGCCATGGCTTATTATTGGGTTAAAAGAAACAACATCTGAACCCTACCTGAATTATTAGTTCATGCAAACTTCCTGGGCCCAGGTCCATGCCTCCTTTGACTACTAGCTCTTTGTACAAGTGTTCTGTTGAAGATACTGCATGGGAAGAAGAAGAAAATGCAATTATTCCTTTCAAAAAGTGAAAAATATGGCTAGTTTTAATTTAAAAGCTTTTCTCTCTCCTCCACTCTACTGCTTATATGTACAGCGTTTCATTATTGCTTAAGGTAAAAGTTCCCCTTGCACATATGTGCTAGTTGTTCCCTACTCTAGGGGGCGGTGCTCATCTCCGTTTCAAAGCCGAAGAGCCAGCGCTGTCCGAAGACGTCTCCGTGGTCATGTGGTTGGCATGACTCAATGCCAAAGGCACATGGAACGCTGTTCCTTTCCCACCAAAGGTGGTCCCTATTTTTCTACTTGCATTTTTTTTACGGGCTTTCGAACTGCTAGGTTGGCAGAAGCTGGGACAAGTCACGGGAGCTCACCCCGTTATGTGGCGCTAGGGATTCGAACTGCTGAACTGCCGACCTTTCGATCGACAAGCTTAGTATCTTAGCCACTGAGCCACCACGTCCCCCTCATTATTTATAGTCTTTGCATATATTTGCATTTTCAGGGCAAATATGTGACCAGTGCATGCCCCATAATCCAGGTAGTCCTTGATTTACAAACATTCATTTAGAGACCGAATTTATAACAGCACTGAAAAGAGCGACTTATGTCCGTTTTTCATGCTTAACGACCGTTGCAGCATCTCCCATGGTCACGTGATCAGAATTCAGAGATGTGGCAATTGACTCATATTTATGACGGATCAGGTAATCACAAGCAAAGGTCAAGGGGGCAAACCAAATTCACTCAACAATTGTGTTGCTCACTTCACGGCGGCAGGGATTCGCTTAACAACTGTGGCAAGGAAGGTCGTAAAACGGGGCAAAAACACACCCATCACGCTTAAGCCATGGAGGTTTTGGAGTCCGTTGTGGTCATAAGTTGAGGGCCACCTGTAATGTTTTTTCACCTTGGCTTAGACAATGTTTAGTATTTTTGAAAAGTTCAGTCCTCTCGTAACGGCAGCCTTATCGGATACGCTGGCATTAAGCAGACCTTGTGATGACCAATGTTGTCCAAACTTGGCAACATTAAAACCTGTGGACTTCCACTCCCAGAATTCCCCAGCCAGCCATGCCTGCTGGGGAATTCTGGGCGTAGAAGTCCACAAGTCCAAAAGTTGCCAATGGTTGGACACACCCAATGAAGACCAACGTGGCCATTTTTGGTATTGAACGGGCTGCTGAACAGCAGTGAAATCCTCTGAATTCTGCTACCGGTTCAGTGAATCTGCTACTGAGCACGTTTTGCGTGCACATGTGTGCCTGAGACGCGCCCGCACAGCGCTAAAAAAGGAACATTTTGTAGCCTTCGGAGTCTGCAATGGTAAGTAGAACAGCGAGCGGGGGGGGAGGAATCCGCTGTGCCACGCGATTGAGATTAGCTAGAAAGCAGCAAATCCGACGATTCTAGCTAATATAAATCGTGCGTCACAGCTGATTGTCACCCAGCTGATTGTCAGAAATACTGGTTCGCTCGAACCGGTAGCATTTTTTACTACCAGTCTGAACCGATAGCATTTCACACCTGCTGCTGAAGTCAACAAAGCTAATGCCCACCACTCTATTTTATTCGGCAGGGATGTCCGCAAGTTCAAGGAGACCAAAAAACAGTTCGACAAAGTCCGAGAAGACATGGAGATCGCTTTGGTCAAGAACGCCCAAGCCCCACGCCACAAACCCCATGAAGTAGAAGAGGCCACGGGCACGCTGACCATCACCAGGAAATGTTTCCGGCACTTGGCCCTGGATTACGTCTTGCAGGTAGGTGAGCTTTTTTTAAGGTGGGCGTCCTAGAATTAGGAAGAAACGGTTCCTCTAAAGACAGGTCCATTTCACGACCCCATGGACAACGTTCCTCCAGGCCTTCCTGTCCTCTACCATCCTCTGGAGTCCATTTAAGCTCACGACGACTGCTTCAGTGACTCCATCCAGCCACCTCGTTCTCTGCCGTCCTCTTCTTCCTTTGCCCTCAATCTTTCCCAGTATTAGGCTCTTCTCCAGTGAGTCCTTCCTTCTCATTAGGTGGCCATAAGTATTTGAGTTTCCTCTTCAGGATCTTGGCCTTCTAAAGAGCAGTCAGGGTTGATCTCCTCTAGGACTGACCGGTTGGGTTGCCTTGCAGTCCAAGGGACTTGCAGGAGTCTCCTCCAGCACCAGAGTTCAAAGGCCTCCATTCTTTGGCGCTCAGCCTTTCTTATGGTCCAACTTTCACAGCCAGACATTCACAGTATTGTAATCAACAAGTTACTAGAGGTCTCCAGATCAGGATGGAAGATTCAGGCCCTTCCTTGTGTTCAGAGAACCAGCTTTTTCCTGAACCCGTTCAGCACCAGTGCAGAGAGTCAAATGCCGGGATCGGTTCAGTTTTCCATATCAGTTTCAATTGTGAATTTGGATGGATTTTCCAAATGGAATCAATCACTTTGAATTGAACAAGTCACATTTTGGGATTTGTCATAAAATGTCGCGACATAGAAATATTTGTTCAAGACTATGCTCTGAACATTGTTTTTAGCGTGGTTTGGGGTGTGGGGGAGTAGGTTTCTCCCCCCGCTTCACATTTCTGCAAAGCCAGGAGGTCCTACGAATCTGGCCATAAAATGTTCATGTAGAATCCTGCCGCTTTTGCCTCGTCCTGTTCTGTTTATTATGAGCATCCATCCAAGATGGTACAGTGAAAAACGTTGAAGCGCGTTTCTATTTTACAGATGGGGTATTAGAATTTTTAATTGATAGAGTGAGCCATCTTCTGGTTTATTTCAGATTTGTTAGCCGTGAAATTTAGCTTCACCCATCTTTCTTTCGTTACAGATCAATGTTCTCCAGGCCAAGAAGAAATTTGAAATTCTGGATGCCGTAAGAATTTTATTCATTTCTTTGTCCTTCTTGCTCCCCCCACCCCCACTCTCCACAACTACCGTATTTTTTGGACTATAAGATGCACCTGACTATAAAGTGCACCTAAATTTAGAAGAGGAAATCAACAAAAAAAATAGTTTTTGGCCTCCGCGGGCCCCGTTTTTGGGCTTTTTTTCTGGTCTTTTCCAGCCTTTTTTTGGCCCATTTTCAAGGCTCTTTTCTGCCTGTTTTCTAGGCTTTTTTCAGCCCCTTTCTGACGCTTTTTTCGGCCCCTTTTTGAGGCTTTTTTCGGCCTGTTTCTGAGGCTTTTTTCGGCCTGTTTTGGAGGCTCTTTCGGCCTATTTTTGAGGCTTTTTTCTGCTCATTTTCTAGGCTTTTTTCAGCCCCCTTTTGAGGCTTTTTTCGGCCCATTTTTTCGGTTTTTTTCAGCCTGTTTCTGAGGCTTTTTTTCAGCCCATTTTGGAGACTTTTTTTGGCCCATTTTTGAGGCTTTTTTCAGGCCATTTTTTTCAAAAAATTGGCCCAAAAAAGCCTTGAAAACGGGTCAAAAATAGACCCCAAAACAGGGCGTGCGGAGGCCAAAAAACAGCTGCCAGGTGAGCGGGGCTTTGCTAATATTCAGTCTATAAATTCACAGACATTTTCACCCCCTTTTGGGAGACAAAAAAGTGCATCTTATATTCTGAAAAATACGGTAAGCTACAAATGATGATGAAGGGTTGGTCAGTGGGGATGCTGTAAACCAGGTTAAATTTCTCCCACAAATAGCAGGAGATAAATGGTTTGGGTTGCCTTCTCTGAGAAGAAGGATGTCCTGGAGGGAAATCTTATTTCAGCCTCATTTTAAGAGAGAGGTCTCCCTTTCCCCCCCTCAGAGAAAGGCAGATGCCTCTTTTAATCCATCTTGGAAGAGGCCTCTTCGTTTCTTCCATATACAGAGAAGGTCTCAGGTACACAGAAGGGCCCCAAAGGGCCACAGGTGACATAGGACTGGGTCATGAAAGGATTTCCTCCTGTCTTCCTTCCAGATGCTCTCTTTTATGCACGCCCAATACACCTTTTTCCAGCAAGGTTACAGCCTCCTGCACGAATTGGATCCGTACATGAAGAAACTAGCCACTGAGGTGAGGAAGCAATGGAGTCTTTCGTGGGTGTGTGTCTGCGAAATTGTAGAAAACCAAAACCAGAGGAAAGGAGACGGGGAGGAATAAGAGTGTGTCAAAGGTGGGAGAAAGGTGAAGGGAACAAAGACCAAAAGAGGGTTGTGGAAGGAAAGAACATTAGTGTTGTGGCCCACCAGTGGCCAGTGGAGCTGGCAGCAGATTCGGACAGTGAGAAGGTTGGGGAAGAACATGGGCCAGCCCTGGAGTCTGGGGAGGGCTCTGACGAGGGCTCTGCGTTGGAGGCAGAGAGGGGGCCAGGGCCGTCTGACAATTGTCAGCTGCCTTTGGAGTCGGACATCAGTGGGGCAGAAGAACAGCTGGAGCCTGTTCCCAGTGTGTGCATGCGCAGAGCTGCCAGGAGAAGGGAACAGCTAAGGAACAAGGGTCGACTCAGGAGTAAAGCCACAGGTGGACGATGAATGGCCCCTCCCAGAGGGAATAAAAGAGGAACAAAAGGGGAGGGGAGTTTGCAGGAGACAATTAGTTTGCTTAATTGGTTCGTGACTCTCAGAGACTCCTCGCCAAGTTCTGAAGATATCGGCCTGGCAGCTCTCCAAGCCAGATAAGGTCTGCGACTGTCAATTCTCTCTTGAAAGACTTTGCTGGATGTGAATGAGAGGAATTCACAGTAACTTAATAAAAAGGGGGTTTTTTTCGGGACAAGGAGTCTGCTTCATGCTCTTGGGAAGCCTAGGTCAGAACAATTAGGAGACCCATAAAATCTCCATTGGGGAAAAGAGAGTTCTCTTCGGCCTCAGAGGGAGAAACCGAGAGCGCAGAAAATAAGTCTGTCGCCTTGTGCCTTAACGTCTCTTCTCATTCTCCCCCTTGAAGCTGGACCAGTTGGTGATCGACTCGGCTGTGGAGAAGAGGGAAATGGAGCATAAGCACGCCCTTATTCAGCAACGGGTGAGTCTGAATCCCCGAGTCACACAAGCGGAGATGCAGCATCCTGCTTTCAAAAATAATCAGCCCCGGTGCCTCGAAGAAATGCAGCGAAGCATGGCATAAAAACTCTGTGGCTTCTCTCGTCTCAGACCCAGGCATCTGGCTGGATAAATCGGATCATGCTCGGGTAGGAAAAGGTGTCGGCTTTCTCTCCTGAACTAGAATCCCCTTTCAAACAAGAGGGGTCGTCACTTTTCACCAGGGAAAAAATAAACTTTCTTTGTCGTCCCAATATATTCAGAATGGTTCAGTTTAGGTCAAAAAAATTGACGTTCTCCATTCAGCCTCCCGTCCATAAAAAATGTAAAAATGTAGACAGTTCTATGCCTTTGCAACAGGCTTTACGACCTGTGGACTTCAAATCCCACAATTCCCGGGCCAGCCATGCTCTATGATATACCCGTATTTTTCGGACTATAAAATATATTTTTCGGAGTATAAGACACACCAAGATTTCGAAGAAGAAAACAAACAAAAAAAGTTTTTGCCCTCCTCAGCCCTCAGGAGCACTCTGCAGGCCTCTCAAACCCTCTCCGCATCCCATTTTTGCCCTCCCCAGCCCCCAGGAGCATTCTGCAGGCCTCCCAAACCCTCCACGTGTCCCATTTTTGCAAAAAACAGGCCCGCTTTTCACAAAAACGGGATGCGCAGGGCGGGGTTTCGGGAGGCCAAAAATGGTTGTATTAAGTGACCCCTTGCAGACCCCTGGCCTAAATCAAGAGTGCCCAACCTCTTTTTTAAGACTTGTGGACTTCAACTCCCAGAATCCATGCTGACCGGGGAATTCTGGGAGTTGAAGTCCACAAGTTTTAAAGATGCCACAGTTGGGCACCCTTCGCCTAAATATTCACCTTTGCATCCTTGAGTTTTTTAACGCTGTTTTATTTTCTTTTTCTGTTTTCTCACTCCTCTTCGATGTTCCACACAGACTCTTTTACAGGTGAGTACCAGGTTAAGTGTTCTCTGTTTGTTTGGCTTGTGGAACTTATTTCAGATGATCGAAATGCCTCATATTCTTTGCCCTGTTCGGTCTTTGGTCAGGATGCTGGTTTAGTTTATTGTTTCGGGTTTGAGCAACGGGGCTCGTTAGCGGTGGAAGTTCATTAAACGACTTGAGAGACCAATTCAAAGAACAGCCTTAATCGGATCATTTAAACAAAATGCAGTAGCGTTGTCACCACGGAGTTACCACAGTAGTTGGTGTTGGCTAGCGTTGTGTGGTCAGTTTATGAACTTAGTGTATTTTGTGAGTTCGGAAAGATGAATAAATTTAGTCAGCAGGTTGGGTGAGGGCAACCTGAGTCTTTCGGCGTAACTAACCTTATGGGCTTGTGGTGGTGAGGAGTTGTGAACCTTGGTAGGAAAGGTCCAAGTTCTTTTGGGGGTGTGTGAGAATTCATGAGATAGATAGATAGATAGATAGATAGATAGATAGATAGATAGATAGATAGATGATAGATAGATAGATAGATAGATAGATAGATGATAGATAGGTAGGTAGGTAGGTAGGTAGGTAGGTAGGTAGATAGATAGATAGATAGATAGATAGATAGGATACATAATGGATGGATGGATGAATGGATGAATGGATAGATAGATAGGATACATAATGGATGGATGGATAGATATAGATAGATAGATAGATAGATAGATAGATAGATAGGATACATAATGGATAGATGGATGGATGGATGGATGGATGGATAGATAGATAGATAGATAGATAGATAGGATACATAATGGATGGATGGATGAATGGATGAATGGATAGATAGATAGGATACATAATGGATGGATGGATAGATATAGATAGATAGATAGATAGATAGATAGATAGATAGATAGATAGGATACATAATGGATGGATGGATGGATGGATAGGTAGATAGATAGGATACATAATGGATGGATTGATGGATGGATGGATAGATAGATAGATAGGATACATAATGGATGGATGGATAGATGGATAGGATACATAATGGATGGATGGATGGATAGATAGAGAGATAGAGAGATAGATAGATAGGATACATAATGGATAGATGGATGGATGGATGGATGGATGGATGGATAGATAGATAGATAGATAGATATAGATAGATAGATAGGATACATAATGGATGGATGGATGAATGGATAGATAGATAGGATACATAATGGATGGATGGATAGATATAGATAGATAGATAGATAGATAGATAGATAGATAGGATACATAATGGATGGATGGATGGATGGATAGGTAGATAGATAGGATACATAATGGATGGATTGATGGATGGATGGCTAGATAGATAGATAGGATACATAATGGATGGATGGATAGATGGATAGATAGTTTTAACTGCCCTCTCTGCCTTCGCTGCTTTCCCCACTTCCATCCAGAGGCGACAGCTGTATGGAAATGAGCTCATGCACTAAGCTGATTGATTCTGAAAGGGAAGCCGTGGGCCCTGAAGGGGAGGATTGAGGGGGGGGACGACGACGACGGGCAGGTGGTCCTCAGGCCAGCTCTGCACTTGGGTTCACTCTCCCAGCGTCTCTTGTGCAGGCCGGACTTCGAGCAAGGGAGGGAGGGAGGGGGGTGGGAAATAATAATAATAAAAGCAACATAAGAAAGGTTTTTCAGCACACACGGCCTGTGTGTTGAGAGTGGGTGGACAGAGGAGGAGGCAGGAGGGGAAAAAAAACCCTCCTCGCTTAGTAAGGCCATGTAGAAATTGCCCGTTTGGAGAGCGTGACTTGCTTCTACGCTTGGCAGAGCCCAGCCACATGCGGCACAACAGGGGCATCATGAAGATTTTTGGAAGACTGGAGTATCTTCTGGTAAGGGAAAGGATTGTGGGGGGGGAGGGGGAAAGAGAGGGGAAAACAGCATCTCTCGGGGTTGGGAGGAGGAGGAGGAGGAGGCTGGGAAAGGATTGGCCCTCTCCAGCTGGAGCTGCAAAAAAAAACAGCAGACCGCGTGACGTGATTTGCGTTTCGGAACGATAGAAGGGGCATTAGTGCAATTGAGTCGGTTGGATTTCCACCCCCCTTTATAAATTGATGGCATGGTTTGGGGGGGGGATCGGAAAACACACTTTGAGCAGGTGAAAAAGCAGAGGTGGGTCGTAAAAAGGAGGTGAGAGCATCTTTGGCAACCTTTGATGCGGGGAAAACTTGAGCTGAGCTGGCACGAGCGACATCGTGGCGACCAAAATTGGATACCGTATTCCAAGTGTGGCCTTACCAACGCCTTATAAAGCAGTCTCAACACTTCACGCGATCTTGATTCTATTCCCTCTGTTGATGCAGCCCAGAACTGAGTTGGCTTTTTTGGCAGCTGCTGCACACGGCTGGCTCCTATTTAATATTGGTTGTCCACTAGGACTCCCAAGATCCCTCTCACAAAAATGAGATCCCTCTTTTTTTTTTTCCCCTCCTGTTCCTCTCCTTAAATTTTGCATCGTCCCCATCCTCGGATCGCTCTCTTAGAATTTGCTATCTCTTTGCGTTGGCCTTCGATGTTTCCATAGAAACAATTGTCCAATATTGTCGGGGAGAGGAGGAAAAAAACCCACCTTTCTCTATGCAAGACTGTTATATAAATTCAAATTGAACAGGAAAAGGAAGGCACTGGAAACAGCCGAGGCTGGGGGAACGGGATGTTTAATGCCGGTGATTTAATGACATTGTCAGCACTCCAAACTACATTCGTTCCAGTGCTGACATAAGGAGGAGAAGAGGGGGCAGCTGGCAAGAGGACGCTTGACTTTTCACCTACTTATTTTCCTTGAAGATAATATCCCCTAGGAGATGGGATGAGAAGGGGGACATTCCTGGGAGCTAAAGTAGTAGATATGGGGAGAGTGATTTGGAAGATGGCCAATGAGACGCAGAGAATTGGGGAACAGAAAGGGAAGGTTTGGGGTCAGGAAGTCAGTGTTGGCTACGATATAATCGGGGACAGATTGTCGTGCTTAATAAATGAAAGATTTCATCAAAGACTATTTGTTTGGAAATGCAATTTTATTTGAGACGACACTGAAACCTGACAGACATAGTGGGAAAAAAAGGACTCGGAAAAAGAGGCTCTTAACACAATTCTTGAGGGGTGTTTTATGACCTTTTGTGGTAGATCCGGACTATCTGCAATTTTGGGTTTCTCCTCTCCATTTCTGCAGTGGACAGTCCCTGCCTTCCTGTCCAATCAAGCTTGTTTTTTGTTTGTTTCTTCCTCAGCTCCTCAAGATAGATAGTTTTACATTCCTTGCTCGTCTGAGTTTGTGGGCAGTTTGGTTTTCTTTGGGTTTTTTAAAATGGCTACAATCAGAGCACCGTGATGCGTACGGGGGGAGAAATCCGATTCCAGAGACAAGTCAGGGCTTGGTCAAAACGCCAAGAGATTCCAAGCTCCCCTCGGGAGCATTGGAGACACCGGTCATATTGCTTTGATTCTCTTTAATGTGACACGAGCCGGAGTGAGCCAGCTTTATCGTTTGCGGGGGCGTGCGTATGTGCATGTGTGCTTGTGTGTGTGTGATGCACTCGTCCTAAGCAGAGAGGATGGTTTTGTTGCCTAGCAACCGTACATGCCGGAGGCCGTGCGGCTCCCAATGAGCGAAAAGCTTTCAAGCCAATGGTTCCTTGCCTTGCCTTGCCTTGCAACTTTCTGTTGCTCCGGCCTCCGGTTTTATTCTGCAAAGCCAAAGGTGCCTTTTCGTTGGGAAGCGGGCAGCGAATACGTTCAATCAACAAACGAATAAACGTCTCGAAGGAAGAGGATGAACCCCGCGACGGAAAGGAGAGGCAAGAAGCGGTGGGAAGGAAGAATGTACAGATAGTCCTTGGCGTGCAACAGCTCGTTTAACGACCATTCGAAGTCACAAAGGCACTGGGAAAAGGGACTTGCGACCGATTTTCACACTTACGGCCGTTGCAATGTCCTCGTTGGTCACGTGTCCAAAATTCGGGTGCTCGGCAACTGGGGTTCATATTTATGACGGTCGCAGTGGCCCCGGGGTTGCGTGATCAACCTTTTGGTGACCTTCCGATGAGTAAAGTCCACGGGGAAGCCAGGTTCACTTAACAACCGTGCTACTAACGTAACAACTGAAGCGATTCGCTTAACAGCGTTGGCCAAGAGGGATCGTCAAATGGGGGCAAAACTCACTTAACAACTGTTAAGTTGCCCCCAAAATGTTGGGCTCACTTGTGGTCGTAAATCAAGGGCTTTGGCTTCAGTCTTCCAGGAAATTTTAAAGCTTTGAGATAAGAGATTTGCAAAAAATAAAAATGAAAAATCTGTGTTTCAACAGCATACACTGAGCAGGGTTCCCATATTGCTTTAAGCCATGGTTTCTAGAATAAATCATGTTTGGGTGGGTAACCACATTAGGCAAGGCCATACACTGCGGTTTTCAAATGTGGGACGGCTGGATTCACTCAACACATGGACCCTAAATACATATATATATATATTAACTTGCTCTCAATTTATTTATAGATGGTTTGCTTTTCCAGCCCCTGTTTTTAAAGTAGGACAGACATCTTATACGTTGAAACAAAAATAAACCAAACCAAAGCCACAATGTGGCTTAAAAAGAACCACGAAGCCCTCTGCTGGCTTTCCGATTTGCACATCTGGATGGCTCGTGGCTTCACTAGGATTTATTGAAATAAACCCACACTTAATTAGATCAACATTTTTTTTTTTAAAGGGAAGGGGCGTCCGAGTCTTTTTTTTTAAAATGCATTTTGACAGAGAGTCATACGGAATATTTTTTGCAAAATGAGTGAGGCTGGGATTTTCCTGGTTTTGGGGGGAGGTTTTTTCCCCCCTTTCACCATTATTGTTTCCATCGTCTTAGACTTATTATACAACTACGGCTACCATTATTGCATTTACCCCCGCCCCCCCATCTGGCCATTCTCAGCAATTGTGGTTGGGGGGGTTTCCAATTTCCTCACTAACCCAAAACCAAACAAATCCGATGATGGCTTAGCATAATGGATGAACGTGGCCAAAGGGTTGCGGTCTGCATCATTAATGGACTGGCTCAACTTTCATCCAGATGAGAGGTGGTATTCAGCCGGTTCGGGCAATCCGGTAGTGGCGGCCTGTGGGGCGCAATCCCGTCCTATATCACTGTTTTTGACGCTGCATGCATGTGCGGACGGTGCGTGCGAGCGAGCGAATTGCTGTGCCGTGCACGCTCACATTTCCGGTGCTGGGCGAACCGGTTGTTACAGTATGTGAAGCCCATCTCTGGCTACGATCCTACTTCCCCTGCTCAAATCAAGACAGTCTCGTTAGCGTTAAGATATTTAGGATAGCTTTGTTGTATCCAAGCAGTCCCAACACTGGCTCATGTTTTTTCCCTTCCTCTCTGTACTTCAGGATTTCTCTTACGATGAATCCAAAGTGGAATTCAACGTCGATGCTCCCAACGGAGTAGTGATGGAAGGATACCTCTTCAAGAGAGCCAGCAACGCATTCAAGACCTGGAATCGGTAAGTTATCGGGAAGAGGCCCCGAAATTGACGCATCGTGGATGGTTGGGGGTTGTTTAGAACCAGGGTGGAAAGAACCAAGTCAAATCATCCCCCCCCCCTTGTTACGGGCTAGTCCAGTGATGGCTAAACTTTTTCTCCTTGTACCAAAAGCGAGCCTGTGCAACAGCGCTCGTGCCGGCACCCATAATGCAATGCATGCCCCCCACACATGCACGCAAGGGTGGGATTGAATTTTTTTTAGCAAACTGCCCCACAGCGGGGGGGGGGGCGTTTTCGCCCTTCCCAGGCTCTGGAGGCTTTCCTTGAGCCTCTGGGAGGGTGAAAACAGCGCCCCCTGGGCTCCAGAGGCCGGAAATTGGCCCATTTCTGCACTTCTGATATGTGCGCGCCGCTCCCCTACATTCGCCCCACGGATACACGTGACACCCGTAGATGCGCATGCATCTCCCACATGCACGCCGCCCCCTGTGCATCCAAAAAATCATCTGGCTAGCGGGAGGCACGTGCATGCGCAGTGGAGCTGAGCTGGGCGACAGCTCGCGTGCCCGCAGAGAGGGCTCTACGTGCCATAGATTCGCCATCATGGATCTAGTCCATTTCACTTCCCTGCCCTGCCCAGATCAATACTGAAGTTGAACCCATTCAAGGTTACTCTTCTCCACCCTGGTTCCCCCTCAGATGGTTGCCAGGATGTTCTAGAAATTGCCACCTCATCGCTTGTAAAGACCTTATGATGGAAGCAAACCCAGAAGTACTAGCTCTGACTTAAGGGTATATTAACAGAATTTTGCAAGTCCGAAAGTATATCTCTCTCCCTCCCCTTTGACAGTTGAAGAAACTAGGGAGGGTGCCTTCTGAGATTCTTTCTGCTGGCTCATCTGGCTATTGCCGAGCCTGTGGCTCTTGTTCCTGTCCTCCACCTACCATTACACCAGGTTGTGGAAGGCCAGGCTAAATGGACGTGACAACGGTTTATCAAAGCCAACACTGTACCGCAGCTGCCCTAATAAAAGCCTTTTAGCTGTCGTTTTCAGAATCTTCTCCAAGTCTCCCATTTATTCTGAAAGGCAAGAGGGTCCTGTCCGTTCTCTTTCAAGCTGTTTTTGTCCTGTCCTTTTCCCCCACCCTCCCACCCCACTGTTATTTTTTCTCTTTGCAGGAGGTGGTTTTCCATACAAAATAGCCAGCTGGTGTACCAGAAGAAGCTAAAGGTTGGTACCTTACTTTCAGTGACAGGGTTAACTGAGCTGATTGGTGCAATGATTCACAAGACTTTAAAAACTCTATTGTATCTAGAAGGGGGATAGAGGGAGGGGCATGCCTGTTTGGACTCAAACAGAAGCTATTACAAAATATCTATCTATCTGTCTATCTATAAAAGCCAAATACCACTCACTCATCACGAAATCTCCAGAACGGTAAAGCCTACAAACTTGAAATTTGGCACATATGTTCCTCTTGGCTTCTAAGTGCTCGCTAAGAAAGGATTTTTCGAAATGACCATCCGATCATTATTATTCCAGATACAGTATTATATTCACATGCTCTGTTGCTAAGGAGTTAGATGTTCTACTCCCCCTCCCCACCTGAAAAGAACTCTGTTCCAACTGCCAGTTGCCTTATATTAACATGCTCTGATGCTACCCCTTCGCTAAACTGAGCATGGACAGGACATGACTCATCTGGCCTGCGGGCTGGGACATTCCCTACTTCCCTACGTAAAACGTAGAAAAGAAAAAGAACCAAGCTCACCTCCCCCTCTGTTCCAACTGCCAGGTGCCTTATATTAACATACTCTGATGCTACAGAGTTACACATTCTACATTAAGTTCAGGCATTACGTGTCAATTTATCAAGCCCAATCACATAATTTCATAGCGAAGCACGGGAGTCCAGCTAGTATTTATATAAGTGGACACTCTTTCAGCGTCTGCTACTGTTATTAGCCATAGGAAATCCAGTTGCAGGGAGCCTTAATACAGATGTTTTGTCCTTCTTCCCCTTCCAGGATGTACTCACAGTGGTGGTGGAAGATCTCCGACTTTGCACAGTCAAGCCTTGCGAGGACATAGAACGGAGGTTTTGTTTCGAAGTGGTCTCTCCCACCAAGTAAGTTACGGGTTCCTTAGAAGAAGAGGGGGGGAGGGGAAATCCTTGTGTCATTTGTTCCATCATGTCAATAGCAGTCTTGAAAAGAGGCAAAGGAAGGAGAAAGGGAAGGGGAGACAGAATTGTGGAGACCTGTTGGGAAAAATGTATTTTTTAAACTAGCTAATAACACCACTTTTTTGGGGAGTCGTACCATAAAATTATATATCAATGGAAAGATAATTTAATCAAGAATGTAATGCAATAATTATTATGAAGGATTTGCTATTAGAATAGCAGTTACAGTATAAAGAAGAAAAGTGAAACAGGTAGAAAAAATGAGATATATCAAAATGATCCCCATAGAAAAAACGAGTATGCAAAAATGATTATCATGTCAGTTAATCCTTAGTTGGGTAACCTTTAGCATGAATTACGGCCTTACAACATCTTCCCATGGAGTGAACCAAGTCTTTTAGTTCTGCAATATAAGGTGAAACCAAGATTGAAGGATGGCTTCTATTAACTGGGTTTTATTGCTGGGTCGCTTCTAACAAGTTTCTTTAATCAGAAAATCCATAGATTTTGAATTGGGTTAAGGTCTGGGCTATTCCCAGGCCATTCCAGCTGTGGAATATGATTATCTTGAAACTCCAAAAAAAAAAAAAGTGGTGTTATTAGCCATCAAGCCTCAAAAATACACTTTTCCCAAAAGGTTTTCACAATTTTGGCCACTACTGTATATACATACATATATCTGTTTTTTCTGCTTCAAAACAGTTTCTCCATCTAAACAAGAAACCATGTTCTCACTTAAAATAAGCCCTGATGTTCCTCTATCTATGTTGATTCTGGTTTAGTCCTTACACAATTTGTTAGAAGGATGCTTTTAGAGTCCAGTGGACTTCTCCCTTACTCTGTCTGGCTTTGCTTGTTACAACAAGTCATGATTTGTTTAACCACGGCTTGTTAACCAAGCCGTTATGGGATCCATTCACACGCTGCTCCAAATCCCAGTTTTGGAGGGGCAAGGTGTGGGCGTTAACCATCAAGTAAAACCTAGTTTGCCTCCAAATTTGCTGCCGCTGAGTCAAGCGTCCGTAATCGATAAATAATAAGCAAAGGGGAAATTAATATTTTCTGGTGTCAAAAGGGTTGAGAACAGGAGGACCTCACTGGACCAGATTCTGTTTCTTCTGGTAAGCAGCTTCTTCTTGTTTTTCCCACTGCAGGAGTTGCATGTTACAAGCCGATTCAGAGAAACTGCGCCAAGCATGGATCCAGGCTGTCCAAGCAAGCATAGCCTCCGCTTATCGGGAAAGCCCTGATAGCTGCTACATTGAAGTGAGTAAAGCGGTCAGCCAGAAGGCTTGTAGGAGTCGTACCCATAAATTTGTCATAGACATACTGTCGGGGTCAAGATTTAAGAGCTGACCAGCTGCTACGATGATGTAATGCTGGGAATGGGTCAGCAAGGTTTTTGGGTCGCTATTGCTTTAAGAGACTGTAATAAGAAGAGGCCCTGTTAGGGGCGTATCTCTCTCTCCGTGTGTGCTTCCGTGCTGTAATTGCTGATTGTTTGAGGTCTGACTAAAGTATGTGTATGTATATATTCTTTGTAGATAAAACCACAATTTAAATACAAACCTCTGTTTAATGTATTTGCTCCTGGGTTGTCTCACATAGTCACACTGTGCACATTCTGACACATACTCATAAAATTTTCCTAGAAATTAGAAAACAGATATGAGGCATGCTTTTTTCCCCAGAACGATGGGAGGCATTTGTATCCCATCAGCTTCCAGATTATCCTTGAAAATGACACCAAAATATTTTTGGTTGTAATTAAGAGAAATCAAAAAGCAAAGGAACCCCCCTGAGGGATGCTTGACAAGCCGTATCTTTGCTTGATATTTCAATCTTCGGCTTTTCTCTCACTCCAGAAATTGGATCGAACAGCTTCCCCTTCGACCAGCAGTATCGATTCCGCCTCCGATTCCCGGGACCGAAGTGGGAAAGGGGAAACGATCCTGCAGAGGGTGCAGAGTATCTCGGGCAATGACCAGTGTTGTGACTGCGGGCAGGCCGATCCCCGGTGGGCGAGCATCAACTTGGGCATCTTACTATGCATTGAATGTTCAGGGATACACAGGTATTTTCCACACTGTATAAGAAAATATTTGTAGCTCAGGATTCAACTGTGGGGTCCTTGGTGCTCTCTTGAAGACGTTTCATTACCCAACTAGGTAACATCATCAGTGCTAGAAAGGAGTGGGGTGTGTAGAGTGGAGGAAGAGGAGAACTGTGGTGCTCTCTAAGCTTGGTGGTTTTCTTGCAGACGTTTCATTACCCAACTAGGTAACATCATCAGTGCCAGAAGGGAATGGGATTTGCAGGGGGGAGGAGGAGGAGGAGGAGTGGAAGGAGGAGTGGGGGAAGGAGTAGGAGTGGGAAGAGGAGGAGGATTGTGGGGTCCTTTTTGCTCTCTGAACATGGTTGTTTTGTTGGAGACGTTTCATGACCCATTTAGATAACATCATCAGTGCTACAAGGAAGAAGTGGGGTTTGTTGAAGGAGAGGAGGAGGAGGAGGAGGAGGACTGTGGGGTCCTTGGTGCTCTCTGAGGTTGGTGGTTTTCTTGCAGACATTTCATTACCCAACTAGGCAACATCATCAGTCTAAGGAACTGTAGAGTTCACACTGATGAGGTTACCTAGTTGGGTAATGAAACGTCTGCAAGAAAACCACCAAGATCAGAGAGACCAAGGACCCCACAGGTACTTTCATGAATGCCTCCTTGAGTGCTAAGAAGATCGAAGTACTTCCAGCTTCTTAGCTGGCCCAGGAGGCTGTTCTCCTGCCCATGTGAGGCAGTTATTTCAGAACAAATGCAGCAGTTGAATTGTCAGTTGCAATTTGACTTGGCTTAGCAGCAGGGGGCGCTGACCACTTCTCTTCACTTTGCCCTACAGGAGCTTGGGAGTTCACTGCTCCAAGGTGCGGTCGCTCACGTTGGATTCTTGGGAGCCAGAATTATTGAAGGTAAAGGCCAACCCCCCCCCCCCCCAAACTAGCTAAAAGGGTGGAGTCAGTGGTAGGATGCTGCCGGTTTAACAACCAGTTCGGTGATCACGCGCTTCGCAGTGTTACAAATGCTAAGCTTCTGTGTTACCACTTGGGAGTAACACAGCTGAGGCGCGGCAATCCGCTTTGCCGCGCCAATCAGCTGAGAAGATAAAGGTAAGTAAAGCGCAGGGGGCGGGCCGACCTGATCGTCGGAGCGAACCGGTTTGCTCCCAGCTGATCGTCGGAGCGAACCAGTTCGCTCCAAGCTGATCGTCGAAGTGAACCGGTTTGCTCCCAGCTGATCGTCAGAGTGAACCGGTTCGCCTGAATCGGTCCAAACTGGTAGAATCCCACCCCTGGATGTAGTCAAAAGAGGTGGGGGGAAGAGAGTCCAAATCACATCTTGAGTAAAACAACAGTGCACAGATGCTCTTGAGGAAGAAAAGGCCATGTTTCTGACACTCCGTTTTGCATTCACTTAAAAAATAAAAAAGTAAATTTTTTTTAAAAAGTAAAAGAAGTAAGGCCACACTTGGAATATTGCATTCAGTTTTGGTCACCACAAGATAAAAAAGATGTGGAGACTCTAGAAAGAGTGCAGAGAAGAGCAACCAAGAGGATTAGGGGACTGGAGGCTAAAACATTTGAAGAACGGTTGCAGGAACTGGGTATGTCTAGTTTAATGAAGAGAAGGACTAAGGGAGACATGATAGCAGTCTTCCAATATCTCAGGGGCTGCCCCAAAGAAGAGGGAGTCAAGCTATCCATTCCATTCCATTCTATTTTTTTCTTGTTCTGTTCTGTTCCGTTCCGTTCCATTCCATTCCATTTCATTCAATTTTTTCCTTGTTCTGTTCTGTTCTGTTCTGTTCTGTTCTATTCTATTCTATTCTATTCTATTCCATTCCATTCCATTCCATTCCATTCCATTCCATTCCATTCCATTCCATTCTACTCTATTCTAAAGCAATGTTTTTCCATCTTGGCACCTTAAAGAAGCCAGGGAATTCTGGGAGTTGAAGTCCACACCTCTCCAAGGTGCCAGGGTTGAAAACCACTGCATTAAATCTTGCAGCTTTGAGGAGAAAAATCGTAGTTTAAGAACTAGCATCGTATATTTAAGTGTGTTGGATTTGAACTGGACAGAAAAGTACCAGCCCTGCAACCAAAGACAGGCACCAGGTAGGCCTCTGTCAGGGGGGACCCGTTCCAGAATGAGGGCATCATCACTGAGAAGCCCCCATGATATGATTTGAAACAGGGTGTTGTATGTAAATGGAGAAGCCGAAAAGAGCAACTTTGATTCACACGTCGTTCTGTTTTTTCATGTGTTGTTCAAAAGCTGATGTGTGAGCTGGGCAACGCTACCATGAATCAGATCTACGAGGCGCAGTGTGAGGAAATGGGGCTGAAAAAGCCGACAGCTGGAAGCTCAAGGTAAAACTTTTTCCCGTGTCTCCCTGCTACCCATGTTTTAATTCCGCCATGTCTGCTTCCACGTGAATTAGCAAGCAAGGCTGCCTTCCAGCTTACAGCCAAACCAGTATTTTAAGTAACTCAGTTTGTTGTGGGAGTAAGCGAACCAACTTTCCTTTCCTTCATACGGAGGTAGTCCTCGTCTTATGACCACAACTGAGCCCAACATTTCCCTTGCTAAACGAGAGAGTTGTTCAGCGAGTTGTGCCCCATTTTACGACCTTTCTTGCCGTGGTTGCTAAGTGAATCACTGCAGTTAAGTTAGTAATAACGGCTGTTAAGTGAATCTGGCTTCCCCATGGACTTTGCTCGTCAGAAGGTCACAAAAGGGGATCACATGACTCCCCAAGACGCTGCAACCCGTCATAAATACGAGTCAGTCGCCAGGGGTCTGAATTTAGATCGCATGTTGCGGGGATGTTGCCACCGCTGTGTGAAAAATGGCTATAAGTCACTTTTTTCAGTGCCATTGTAACTTTGAACGGTCACTAAAGGAACGGTGGTAAGTTGTGGACTATTTGTGCTGTTGCTGTGTTCAGATGACACGCATAAGCCGGTTAACAGATTAAGCTGTTTTCCTGGGGTACAGCAATAAGTTTCACATTAAGTTACTACCGGTTCGCCGCGCATGCTCGCTTCGTGCACATTTGCGTGCACGCCTGCCTTCCACGCATGTGCCCGGCCTCAAAAACATGCTTAAATAGGATGGCATAGAGCCAGGACAGGTGGGACGGGCCCATCTCCGATTTCCGTTCCCGGTTCAGGCGAACCGGGCTGAACCGGCTGAACACCACCTCTGTTGGGATATATATCAAACCATAAATCGCCATGTCCAGTGACCAAAAAGAGATTAAAATCCCTAACTATGATCAGTATTTAATAAGTCGGGCGTGCGGGGTGTGCAAACTCAAGACTTTGAATGGCACGAGAAACGGGTTTCCTGGCAGGCAGGACAAAGAAGCATGGATCAAAGTCAAATACGTGGAGAAGAAGTTTCTGAAGAAGCTACCTTCTGGAGAACCCCTGGCCGACAACGAGCAGAAGCCCCGTCGCTGGAGCGTGAAGAAATGCCAGAGGTGCAACAGCACCACGAAAGCACCCACGACTCGTAGGAAGTATCGGCACGAGGCGGGAAATGCGTCACCGGCTGCTCACTCTTCAGGTAGGGGGATCCACCTCAGGAGAGCTTGATGGAGGAATTCAGACGGTGGGGCTTTTTCCTGATATCTCTTAGAGAGAGGGGTGGGAAAACGTGATTATAAAAAAAAATATATTGATTTCATCAGTGGTGGGATTCAAATAATTTAACGATCGGTTCTCTGCCCTAATGGGTGATGCTGGGTGGGCGTGGCCATGGTGGGTGTGGCCAGGGGACGTGACAGGCAGCACTCAGCCTCCTCCGTGCCCCGTTTTGGGCCTTCTAGGCCTCCCTGCAGCCTCCTGAGCAAAAACGGGCCTCAGGGAAACACGGTAGTAATAAAAGTTATTTTTCAAACAGCCGCCACTTTGGAAAGGAAGTTCCGGCGAGATTCCCTCTTTTGTCCTGACGAACTGGATTCCCTCTTCTCGTACTTTGACACAGGAGCTGGACCACGCAGTAAGTCTGGTACATTGATCTGTGATCTCTCCTCACACAGCTGTAGTAGATCCAAACTCCGCTACGAGAGGAAGGCGATTAAAGGGAGAAACGTTGATTTTTTTTTCTGGGCTTTCTCAAATTCAACAGCTGGGTTTCCCCTCCCTTCTCTCTTGTTTCGTGCCGGATTTCAGCAGCCGGTTAACTTTCTTGCTCCCCTCTCCCCAAATTCCATTTTTCTCCCTCCGTGTGAAGAACAAAATCTCCTTCGATGCATTTTTTTTTTAAAAAAAGTATATAAATTGCAATACTGTGAAAATGGGCTCTGTCTGTCTGCACATTGTCATGTTTCTGATCAGTGGTGAAATGCAAAAATTTTTTTGCTATCGGTTCTGTGGGCGTGGCTTGGTGGTGGGTGGACGTGGCCAACTTTTTTTTTTTTTTAACTTTTTAAAGTATTTTTTACTACCTATTCACCCAAACCGGTAGTTAAAAAAAAATGCTTTAAAAAAGTTTTTAAAAGGTTCTAACAATTGTGTGGCACGTTTCGAAGCATTTTATCACTATAGGTTCGCCCGAATTGGAGCGAACTGGTAGCATTTCACCCCTGTTTCTGACCTCCTTCTCCTCAGGTGGGAACCAGGCGTCAACTCAACAGCCCATGGGAGCCAGCCCGTGGAGTGAGACCAGCAATGGCCCTGGAGGTAGCGGTTCACCGTTTCTCCTGGACGGAGGTAAGGCTGTAGAACATGACTAGAGGGCAAGTGTTGTCTGGTTTTGTCACCATGGATATCTAATATCGTACTATATATCTGGCAACCTCAAAGCAAGAGGCTCTAAGGCCCCCGAGATCCATCTTGCCAGAAATACCTGACTTTGGACAGGTATTTGGCTGATGAGAAACAAGCCTGGTCTTTGAAATGTGCCAAAATGGGCAGGTGCAACCCAGAGAAGTGAAGGGGGAATCAGGACAGAAACCCAGTTTGATTGAAGTTAAGTGGAACTGTAGTCATTATAATCGGGATTAAAGTCGGCATGTTTCTCCGCTGAGATTTCCCTGTGGGACAAAACTTCGTTCTTTTGGCAGATTTCTCTCTTCACTCATTGGTCCCTGTCCCTATTATTAAGGAAGTCCCTTAAGGGGAGGGGATAACAATGGCC
This sequence comes from Pantherophis guttatus, assembly GCF_059756535.1. Taxonomy (NCBI): domain Eukaryota; kingdom Metazoa; phylum Chordata; class Lepidosauria; order Squamata; family Colubridae; genus Pantherophis; species Pantherophis guttatus. The sequence continues at coordinate 4,614,145 of NC_142077.1, forward strand.
CACCCATCGCTCATTCACCGATTGAAAAGGACAAACCAAGCATCGTTCTATATTGTGTCCCTGATTGTATCTCTTTCCTTTCTGTCAAAAATGGTGTAGAGTCCGGGAGGGTTGGACTAGATGACCTACAAGGTCCCTTCCGATTCTTGTTAACCTGTTATCTTTCTGGCTTTCCCCTGTTCCTCCTTCTCTCTGCTAAGAATCATTGTTTAGGGATTGTTCACCTGCCTGGTTCCTTTTAATGAAGCTCCCAGGCACCCACGTTTTAAACACAATCTAGAAATCCTTCCAGAAACAAAATCGCACCCGTGGTAAGGAGTTTCAAACGAAACGTGTAGGCGTGGAGGAATTTGGAAAAGATTGGTGGGGCAGTGGTGGGGGAAGGAAAATGTTTCAGGAAAGAGGTAGAGAGACTCTTTAGGGCAGATGTGGAGAACTTCTTCTTCTCCGGTAATATTGTACTGCTAACAAGAGCATACAACACCTTTGCCAGACCAATTCTCGAATACAGCTCATCTGCCTGGAACCCGCACTGCATATCGGACATTAATACAATCGAGCGAGTCCAGAGATATTTCACAAGAAGAGTCCTCCACTCCTCTGCTCGCAACAAAATACCTTATGCCACCAGACTGGAAATTTTGGGCTTAGACAACTTAGAACTATGCCGCCTTCTGTCTGACCTAAGCGTAGTACATAAAATTAACTGCCACAATGTCCTACCTGTCAATGACTACTTCAGCTTCAACCGCAAAAATACACGAGCACACAATGGATACAAACTCAAGGTAAACCGCTTCAAACTCGATTGCAGAAAATACGACTTCAGCAACCGAGTGGTCAATGCCTGGAATGCACTACCTGATTCTGTGGTTTCTTCCCCGAACCCCCAAAACTTTAACCTTAGACTGTCTAATGTCGACCTTGCCCCATTCCTAAGAGGTCTGTAAAGGGGTTTGTGCATAAGCGTACCAGTGTGCCTTCCGTCCCTGTCCTAATGTTTTCTTTTATTCGTATCCTTATCCTGTATTCATATCCATGTTTATACTTATATCTGTAATCTTATACATGTGTCAGGTTTCGATGTCATCTCAAATAAAATAAATTGCATTTCTAAACGAATAGTCTTCGGTAAAATCTTTCATTTTATTAAGCATGACAATCTGTCCCCGATTGTGATGTAGCCAACTCTGACTTCCTGACCCCAAACCTTCCCTTTCTGTTCCCCAATTCTCTGCGTCTCATTGGCCCTCTTCCAAATCACTCTCCCCATATCTACTATTTCAGCTCCCAGGAATGTCCCCCTCCCATCTCATCTCCTAGGGGATATTAACTTCAAGGAAAATAAGTAGGTGAGAAGTCAAGCGTCCTCTTGCCAGCTGCCCTCTCTTCTCCTTCTTATGTCAGCACTAGAGTAAATGCAGGTTGAAGTGCTGACAACATGCTTGAAAAATAAAATGAATGAATGAATGAATGAATGAATCAATCAATCAAAATAAACGTCCATAAAAGATGGGCAACCAGAAAAAAGAGAAGGGCAGAAAGCTCGAGCAACCAACACAGGGAAAAACCGGTAGTTTATGGTACTTATTATATTAAATATTTACCTGGTTCCTCCTTTGATCCCATAGGTCTGAGCAGTGACAGTGGACTGGGTGGTAGCACTGATGGGAGCACAGACGTCTTGGTGTTTGGCTCGGTGGTTGATAGTGTCACAGAAGAAGGTGAGATCTTCAGCCAGAGAGGGAGATGGGCCGCAGGAATTTCTGCCTTTGCCCAATGCAGAGCGCAGCCGCCGTAGAATTCCGCTACCGCATCCGTTGTGGCCGCCGACCTGAGATCAGGGAAGAGAGATAAGCTTCTATCACTATCGGTCACAGTGGCTAGCTGAATAACTCACGTAGCAAAGTCGTCATAATCTCGCTGGGAAGATAAAAGTTTCGGTATCAATGCTTCCAGAGGTCTTTGTCGTCGGCCCCCATTTTTCCAAAGCTGCTTTTTTTTTTTTTCAAAAGGCAACCTGACTTTTGTTTTTCCTTGAAGACGTTTCGCTTCTCCTCCAAGAAGCTTCTACAGAATTGAAGAAGCTTCTTGGATGGGAAGTGAAATGTCTTCAAGGAAAAAAAACTAAAAGTCCAGTTGGCTTTTGGAAAAAAAAAAACACAATAGCAGTTTTGGGACAACCATGACCTGGATGACTGACTTGAGAACCTCCCCATAAATGGTTTCTCATTCCCTTCCTCTTCCTCCCTGCAGAGTGCGAAGTGTCGGAAGAATCCAGCGGGGAAGTCGAAATTGAGCAGGAGGCTTCCGATTTGGAAGACTTGAGGGAACTGCATCCCGGATTGCTTGTTTACAAGGCTTCGAGGGCCAGGAACCTACCCGTCATGGCGGAGGCCCTGGCCCACGGCGCCAACGTCAACTGGGTGAACGAAGAGGATGAGAACAAAACCCCGCTGATCCAGGCTGTCATGGGGGTGAGCGATACCCACCCTGTCGCCGGGCCAAGTTTCGAGATTGCTCCATCGGGGCAAAGCGGGTCTGACCGACGGGTCTTGTGTGCCATTAAGTGGTCTCCGTCAGCGCCAGCTAGATTTCACCGCCTCCCACTAAGCGTAGGCCAAAGGATCTACTCGGATGGAGGGGAATCCCAAGCGGATCTCCAAATTTGGAGCAGGAGGGGAAGGACTTCCTCCTTAAAGCTACGATATATAAATAATCCTCGACTTTACGACCACAACGGAGCCCAAAATTTCTGTGGCTAGTGAGACATTTGTTCAGCGAGTTTATGACCTCAGTTGTTAAGGGTAATCGCTGCGGTTGTTAAGTGAGTCACATGGTTGTTAAGTGAATCTGGCTTCCCCGTTGACTTTGCTTGTCAGAAGGCTGCAAAAGGGGATCACGTCAAATCCCCTCCCCCGGGAAACTACAACCGTCGTGAAATCTGAGTCAGTTGCCAAGTCGCTGAATTTTTGTTCACGACCACCATTGGGGAGGCGGCGACGGCCGTTAAGTGTGAAAGACGATCGTAAGTCGCTTATTTCAGTGCTGTGCAACTTTCAACGGTCACTAAATGAACTGTCGTTAAGTCGAGGACTGCCTGTATAATGTAAGAGAAGTCTAAGACTCCGAAACCCTAACTTCTCTTTCTCTGCTTCTTTCAGGGCTCACTAATAGCTTGTGAATTTTTGCTCCAGAACGGGGCAGACGTTAACCAAAGAGATATCCGAGGGAGGGCACCTTTGCATCACGCCACATATTTGGGCCACACTGGGTAAGTCCCCTGCTGTGCCTCCAGCTACCAAAAAAAAAAAACAAAAAAAAAGAAAAGAAAAGAAAAGAAAAGAAAAGAAAAGAAAAGAAAAGAAAGTGGTAGTTAAAAATTCTGAACCCTGGGGAAGTTAACGGCTGTTTGCAGTTGTGACTCTGCCCGGAGACACCATTTGTGCTCTTGATTCTATTGTGGGCTGTCGGCCGCCAGCTGTTCTGCCCCAGCTAGGACCCCAAAGAACGCAGCACACACAAAGTCCGTACAAACCTTAGTTTACTAATTTAAACCAGTCTTTTCTGAACAAAGGCTGTTAATTTAACTTCATTAACAGCCGACAAGAATCCAAAGAATAATAAATCAATTCTGAGGCACAATATTTCAGATAACTGTAAACTAACTGTGGTTGGTAGAATGCCCAGAAGCAATTTGCAGGAAAACTGATAAAAGAGAAACAAGAGCCGAATCAAGACACGAAGAAGAGTGAACGAAGTTGTTCCCTGCAAATTGCCTCAGTCGTCGTCCTTCCTTAAATAGGCTAGGGGAGTGGCCAATTAGCCCCAAGCCTTACTCTCGAGGAGACCTCCTCCCGAGGAGCCACTCTTGCCCTTTCGCAGCTCTGCGTGCTCGTGCATCGAGAAAAGGCTCCTCCTCTTCTTCCTCTTCACTTATGGGAGCTTCTGGAGGTTCTGAAGGCCCTGGCTGAATCCCCGCCTCTGGCACCACATCTTCTCCAGCCTCCTCATTGTCTGATTCGAGTGCCAACTGCACGGGCTGCTGGTGCAGCACCACACCAGCCGACAGTAGCTGTCGGAATCAGCTACTAACTTCATAGGCTGCTGACGGGCCCTCCAGCAGCTGAATCAGAGGAGGAGGAGGCATGGAAGTCAGGGTCAGCATCAAGGCAACCTGAGAGCTCCGAGGGGGAAGAGGGAATGGAGCTGTCAGAGAGAGAGAGAGAGAAAGAGGTGGAGCCTTGGCCGTCTGTCACCCCTCAGATGGAGAGTCAACAGCCCCCAGGTCTAGAGGTGGCTGATGACGAAGAGGAGGAACAGCTGGGTCCAGTGCCTGATGCGCAGAAAGCAGAGGAGAGGAGAGCAGTGGAAATCAATGGGCCAGTCCTTGGGACGTAAAAGCCACCGCTGCCAGCGAAGCCCCACCCTAGCTCTCGGGATAAAAGGCAGGGGGCGGAGATGAATAGATGTGGCAACAACTATTCATCTTCCGGCCGGACAGACTTGTTAGCCTGAAGTGAGAGAGAAACTTTTTGCCGGGGCTGCAGAACAGATTCTCTCGGGAAGGTCTGAGGAGCAACAGATGGGATATCCCACCAGTCTGGTTTTCAAGCCACTGGAGCGAGACCTAGGCACGTGCCAACAATAGGACCTGTGGGTAAATGGGGTTGAGAACAAAGCTACTGACCCAGGTTAGAAGAGCAACTCCTGATGTTATCTGACCCAAGGTGGAAAGTCTAAACAGAGGAACTGATCCAGTGTAAAGTAGCTTCCTGCGAAAGTCTAATGTGACACCTTCATGCTTCTTAACCTTGGTGTCACCCATCTCTTCAAACTCTCTTTCTCCGTCACAGCGTATTCTTGGCTGACCTACATTTCCTCTCTCCGTTTTTTTTCTTCCTCTTCTCTTTCAACATTTGGCAGCCAGGTCTGCTTATTCCTAAAGAGAGGAGCCAATCAGCACGCAGTGGACGAGGACGGGCAGGACCCCCTCAGCATCGCTGTCCAGGCCGCGAATGCAGACATCGTGACCTTGTAAGTGTGTCCTTCCTGCAATCGGAGAGGAACAGCATGTCGGGGGCTGGAAGGGGCTCACCTGGACACTCAACACCCCAGGAATAGATTGGGTCAGTTACAGCCAAAAAGAGAGAGAGAGAGAGAGAGAGAGAGAGAGAGAGAGAGAGAGAGAGAGAGAGAGAGAGAGAGAGAGAATTGTGGCTTAGCTCTGACAGACCTATCTTTATAAGAGCCTTGGTGGCGCAGTGGTTAGAGTGCAGTACTGCAGGCTACTTCTGCTGACTGCCGGTTGCCTGCAATTTGGTAGTTCGAATCCCACCAGGCTCAAGGTTGATTCAGCCTTCCGTCCTTCCGAGGTGGGTAAAATAGATTGTTGGGGGTAATAGGCTGACTCTGTCAACCGCTTAGAGAGGGCTGTAAAAGCCCTGTGAAGTGGTATATAAGTCTTAAGTTCTATTGCTATCTTCCTTCCTTCCTTCCTTCCTTCCTTCCTTCCTTCCTTCCTTCCTTCCTTCCCTCCCTCCCTCCCTCCCTCCCTCCCTCCTAGTGGTTAGAATGCAATATTGCAGGCTAACTCTGTCCGCTGCCAGCAGTTCAATCCTGACCGACTGGCTCAAGGTTGACTCAGCCTTCCATCCTTCCAGGATGGGTAAAATGAGGACCCAGATTGTTGGGGGCAATAGGCTGACTCTGTCAACTGCTTAAACACGGCTGTAAAAGCCCTGTGAAGCGGTATATAAGTCTTAAGTACTATTACTATCTTCCTTCCTTCCCTCCCTCCCTCCTTCCCTCACAGTGGTTAGAATGCAATATTGCAGGCTAACTCTGTCCATTGCCAGCGGTTTAATCCTGACCAACTGGCTCAAGGTTGACTCAGCCTTCCATCCTTCCGAGGTGGGTCAAATGAGGACCCAGATTGTTGAGGGCAGGAGGCTGACTCTGTCAACCTCTTAGAGAGGGTTGTAAAGCACTGTGAAGCGGCATATACGTCTAAGTGCTATTGCTATTCAGCAACTGTGCTGCTTCCTTAGTGCCGAAGGGTTTAACTCTCAAACTGCCTGTACAGCACTGTTTTTTCTCCTCCCTAATTAACCTTCCTCTCTGCTTCTCATCCTACAGGCTGCGTCTGGCTCGGATGAACGAAGAGATGCGTGAAGCCGAGGGTCCCTTTGGGCATCCAGGTCAATATACCAACAATAGCCCTACAGAGCTTCAGTACCGAAAATGTATACAGGAGTTCATCAGCCTTAACATAGATGAGTGTTAGTGAGAACTTCGGCAATCCTGCTGCCCACCTCCGCGTTCGGGTCAAAATTTAAGGAAGCTGAACTGAGCCCAAGAAAAACAAAACAAAACAAAACAAAAAGGAAACTAAACAAACTCTAGACGTGTGTTTTGGGATAAGGGGGGATTTGCTAACCGAAGAGTTGGATGGATGGGCTGAAAGCTGCACAGCGAGAGGAGGAGGAGGAGGAGAGCGAGAGAGTACCCTTAAAAACCAACTGGGATCAGATTTTGGTTGTTGTTTTTTTTTGCATTTGGTTCAGGTGGAGTGGGTGCATCTGAGCTTAAATCTGCCCTTCGGTTTCCACCACCCCCCACCAAAAAAAGGCAATTGACTGTGTAAATGGTCTCTCCAGGCCTAAAAACAGGAGGTGAAACGCGCTTAGGAGGCGGGAAGCTACATTTGGAAAGTTGATTCCAAACCGAACCGGATGGAGGCTTAATCTTAATCTCTCTCTCTCCCTGCATCTGTCTCTCTTCTTTGTCTTATGCACAACTCTTGGCAATGCTGACGGCCATCGGCTTGCGGTAGGAATCCCGGATCGATTGGCGGGAAAACGGACGCACGAGACACACAAGCGTACACGCATACACAGTAACGCATGGCCGGGAATGAGATAGCCCCACCCCCACCCCTCGTTTTGAGCGTGGAGCAGGCAGGGGTGAAGTTCAGCTGGGCTGCCAGTTTGCTGCAGTTCATGGATCAAGAGGCGTGGGGGGTGAGGGGGCGTAGGGGGGGGACCTCCCTCCCTCCCTCCCTCCCTCCCAGGCGCTCAGGTTCCTGCAAGCCAAACACTTCTTCTGGTGATGACTGATGGAAATTAACCAGGAGGTTAGTTTAGCTGGTTCAAGCCATAAACTCAGCCGCTTCCAAGATGAGGGCGCAATGTTTGTAGGGTGAAGACAGATGTTAATTCAGGCTAGGTTGGTGAGAAGAAAACTTGGCACATGTAGTACCGTGCTTGCCTTTTGTCCCGAGGAGGACAGAATCCTGCGTCTTTGCAGGAAAGATTGGGCAGTTGGCTGGCACCAGTGAAGCCAGTGACCCAGATGGTTCCTCTTCTTCTTCCTGGAAAATTTGGAATAGGTGTTTGAGGTGAGACAACTCCTGGGACACTTGAACTGGGCCTTTGTGAGATAACCTCTTGGTCCAATCCTCAGAGCAATTCTCACCAATGAAAGACAAGAGAGAGGAATAAACTCTCCAGGCAGCTGAAGGGTGACTTTATTTTGGACTATTTCTGCTAGAGGCAATCAACTCGTTTCCAACGACTATCTCACCATAAAACCACACCTCCATACTAAAAAAGTAAAAAGAAAAAAATCCCTGCACATAGAAAATTAGCATATCCGGGACATCCCTTTCTCCTCCCGTATGCTGGTTTTCTCCGTCCTTGAATTTCCTTTCTGTATTGGAGGGGAAAAAAAAATGTCATTACTGGATACGGAGGAGGGAATGCAGAACCTCTCGTCTTTTGTAAACTTGTCTTTTTGTGCTACACGCTCGGAGTGTGGGATAACCCAACTCAAGCGCCTCCAGCCAGATTGACCAACATGGCTGTGTAATTCTTGAAAGAATTCCTCTGTCTTTGTCCTTCAACTTTTGCGCCTGTCTTCACCCTTGACTTCCAAAAGTGGTGAGGCTTGGAAGAATGCACTCGTCGCCGGCGATGGGTTTTCCCCTCCCCCTTTTCTTTCTTTCTTCCCCCTCTTTTTTGGTTAAAAAAAAAAGAAAACACAGCCACAGCCAGGGAGCACCGTAAGGTAGCTCTCTCTTCTCACTTCTTGAAGCAACATTTAGCTAGATAGCTAGATCAAACCTGGGGAGGGGGGGCGGGGAGAGGGAGGGAGAGGGGGGTTTGATATCCCTAAGTAACTGAATTCCCTTGATCAAATCTCTTGGGAAATGGGGAAATTCAGAAATAGTCCTCTTTTTTTTTTTCCCCTTTTGCATGTGCACTCTTAACAAAGGCTGTGATTCCCTTTCTCACCCCATGCATGATTGCAGAGGGTTCACAGAATTCCAGAATTCAGGTGATTTGAGGGTGGGCGGGCACTATTTATTTTATTATGGGGTGGGGTGGGGGTTTTTTTTTTTTTGGTAGAACAGAAAAGAGTTATTCTCGAAACCCATTTCTGGGTTTTTAAGATGGTCTTATTCGGAAGACAGATTTTACTTTAGGGTTAGAAAGCAGGCAAACTCCAAAGCAGCCTCTGGTCCAGTGATACTTGGGAGGGGAGGAAGGAAGAAGATTTGGGGGAGGGGGGGAAGAGATGTTTCTCAAAGTAATGGAAAAGCGGCAACGACGGCTTGAGATTGTCCGAGGCAGTTCTCTCACCTCATTCGGCGGCATCAAATCATCGCTATTTTCCTTTTTTTTTTTTTCAATCTTGCGCTAAGCCATGGAGGCAGGCGGATTTGATTCGTGCAATTTGGGATTATGCTTTGGGAAACCATGGTCTATGACTTTAAAAAGTCTTGCACCAATGGATGAAATCAAGTTATGGCTTTTGAATAACGGTTTTAAGTCCAGGTGGATTCTGGGGTTCAGATTTCCAGCTGGAATCTAGTGGTGGTGTTAGAATGAGGGAGGTTTAGGAAAAGGCTGGCCCATTGGATGGGAGTGGAATATTCCCTTTTTTTCCCCGAGTGGCTTTTAGGGCACTGAAGGGCTCTGCTCTTGCTTCTCACCCCTAGGAAGAATAGGGTCTGGAAGAAAAGTAGAACAGGAGCAGTTCGAAAGCCGTATAAAAGTGAGTTCTCTTGTTCCACAGTTGGCAAATGGGGATATTCCAGAATGATGAGTTGGTTCAAAGGTTTGGGGAAGAACAGAGAATCTACTGCCCACGAGAGTAGATTCTTTTTGACTGGAATCCAGCTTTTTTTTTTGAATTGGCTTGGCTTCACCTTGTCAATGCATGCGCGCTCCAAGCTACCTAGTCCTCTTTTGCTTCCTTCCATCCGCAGCCACCAATCCCTTTGGCCAACTCACGAGCATCTGAGCATCATCCTGGTCTTCTCCCGTCCTAAGTTTTCTTGCAACATCTTGACTTATCCCCATTTGTGTAATGGCCGTGGTGGCCTCCTTCATATATGACTTTATCTGATCGTAGTCAACCTGAATTATGTAAGTCGTCAGCCTGGTTCTCTCTCTCTCTCTCTCTCCGCTACGACGTCATCTTGTGTGGTTGAGATGATGCATTAAAAGAGAGAGAGAGAGAGGTGTGTGTCCTTTTTCATGATCTGTCCTCTCAACTCCATTACTGGCTGCGGTGTTGTCTTGACCTGGGCTTCCAATTCGCATTTGCACCCCTTCTCCAGATAACTAGTGTGAAATGTAGAGTAGCTGGCATATTAGAATAGCCATACGCGCATGGTGTCCAGCCCTTATGCCTTCTCCTTGATGTACAACTGATATATTTTTGTAAAAGCAGGAAGCCACATGCCATTTGCATTCCATTTTTTTCTGCTCAGGGAGTGGTAGGAGATGGCCTTTCCCCCCCCCGCCCCGCCCAACATTATCCTGTGAGATCTGGTTAGGCGGAGCTTGTGAATGGTTGGCCTAGACGTATGCAAGAAAGTTCATCGCTTCTAATGACTTGTGCTTTTCCCAGTGGTTATTACCGTGTTTTCCCGAAAATAAGACCCTGTGTTATATTTTTTTGAACCCTGAAATAAGCGTTTGGCCTTATTGCCATGCGCTCAAAAGCCCGATTGGGTTTATTATCAGGGGATGTCTTATTTTGGGGAAAACAGGATAGATAGATAGATAGATAGATAGATAGATAGATAGATAGATAGATAGATACAGTGTTCCCTGAAAATAAGACCCTGTTTTATATTTTTTTGAACCCTGAAATAAGTGCTTGGCCTTATTATCATGCTCTCAAAAACCCGATTGGGCTTATCAGGGAATGTCTTATTTTGGGGGAAACAGGGTATCTATCTATCTATCTATCTATCTATCTATCTATCTATCTATCTATCTATCTGTATTTCCCCGAAAATAAGACCCTGTCTTACATTTTTTTGAACCCTGAAATAAGTGCTCGGCCTTATTGTCATGCGCTCAAAAGCCCGATTGGGCTTACTATCAGGGGATGTCTTATTTTGGGAGAAACAGGATATTTCTTTCTTTCTTTCTTTTTTTGGAGCGGATTTTTCTTTTGACCATCGTCAAAATTTTAAATCGATCCTTTGATAAAACGGAACCATTCTTTACAAGCACGGGTTAGTTCAAGTCTGCCATCCAAGTGTCTCTTCATGCTTTTTGCTGAGTTTGATACTTTGCTCATGACTCCTTGGTTTCTCCCATCTCCTGCTATTTTATTTCCTCTCTCGATTCTTATTATTCCCCGATTCCAAGTCGTTTGAGATCTTCTGGTTAATCCAAGGTTAGATTCTGCTCCATTCCAGCCGGATACGTAGAACCAAGAGGAAATATTCAGACGCATCCTTTACCCAATCGTCCTGCTGTGAAGTAACCCTTGGATGTAATTTTTTTTAAGGGGTTAGGCTGTCCCAGTGCCTTTGGAGTCCCCCCCCCCAAAAAAAAGTCTCATCAACCTTCACTTAGGCCCACTTTTAGAAACAAAAACGATGAAATTGACAACTTGAATTTTTGGGATGGTGAGATGCAGCGCAAACGGGAAACCATTACATCGTGAAAAGTGCTGTTAACAGAAATGGACGGTGTTGCAAAAAATTACGATGGCCAGCCCACCAAGCCAAACTAAATCAATCCAGATGTTGAGAGGCCTTTCTTTTCGAGCGGAAGGGGATTTTTTTTTACCATTTCTCAAACGACCGTCGTGTCCTCTGCTCAGGAAATTGGAAGGAAGACGAGGGATTGTTAAACAGAGGTACCATTCTGGGTGAAAAGCATTTTCCCTATGCTTCCAAGGAAACGTAATAATGCCTCAGGATGAACAGCTGTTGCATGGTATTATTAAAGGATCACAAAAATGAGAGATGACCAATAATAATGAGAGATGACCTTGGTATGTTAGGCCAACCAACCAAGAGGGGAATAGTTGCCCATCATTTACAAGGATGTATATTCCGACTAACGATGTTCTTATTTTTCCTCAATCATTTCATTTTCCACCTGTCCAAAAACTCAATTCTTCCAATCTTGCGGCAATCCCTGTTTGAAACTTCTACATGACCAGATGTTCCTTCTCCGCCCAACCTCATCCAATTGCAATTCCCAAGGTTCTTGGGTCCCGGGGCCAGCAGCCGTGATATTTCACCGAGTCCGATTTCTGGTTCTATAACTCCATTCGCCTGGCAAACTCTCTTTTTAGGAGTGATTGCGCCCACGTACAAGGAAATGGTCGAAACCAGTTTGAAATCCTCCAGAAATGAAAATGTCTACGGTGTGTGAAACTGTGCGGTGGTTGAGCTGCTCGACTTTCTCTCTCTCTGTCTCGCGGGGTGGGACGCATTTCTTCAGTTTGAGGTTGGCAAGCAAGGGCCTTGTGTGTAGAAAGGCGAACGAGGACAGAAACGGCATGAGCAAAAGGGAGACACCCATTTTGGATGCCCACTTCCGGGCTCTCCGTTCCTATCCTAAGGCAGGAATTGGTCTCTGCTCTTCGGACATGGTGATTTATGTATTTAAGATGTACTTTCTCTAGATGCAATGTATAAAATTGACTTTGTGCACTTTTTTCCTATTTAACAGTATTGGGTTCTCTCTCTCTCTTCTTCTTTTTTTTTTTTTTAAAAAATGATTTTTAACGTTCTTTTTATTATGAGTTATGTGCCGTCTTTTTAAAATGGGTGACATTGTTAAATATTTAATTTATTACTAAAGATGCCTGGGTGGACCCTTGCAAGTATTTTTATTTATTTTCTTCCACCCACCCCACATTCAGTATCCTTTTTGGTGTATTTAATGTCAGGAATTTTTTTCCCCCTTTTGTACAGTTGCTAGGGAGTGTATCTTTTACCAAAAGAAATAATAATCAGCCAATTTGTTTCATTCCTTCTCTCCCCTATATATATATATACATACATACATACATACATGTATGTATGTATGTATGTAGGGGAGAGAAGGAAATATATATATATATATATATTTTTCTTGAAACTTTTCTTTGGCTTTGGTATAAAGCCTTGGAGTACCAGGGATGAAATGCATCACTACAGTTTCCAAAAATCTGCTGGATTGGTTTTCATCCTTTGAAACTAAGTAGGATTGGAGCCGTGCCGAAATGCGTGTGCACAGCTCAAGTGGCTAGTGATTGTGCGTTGTCCACTGGGACAGGTGGTGGCGATGTAAGTTGGAGGCAAAATTGCAGCCGTGCAGGGAAAACAATGAGAAAATAACACTTTTAAAGATTCGAAAAGTTGTGAATAGGCTGAGTGCTGTTTCCATAGGAATTCAGGATAGTGCCCAGGGATGCTTTTGCCCATAAGACGGCCTTCTCACATGCCACAATCCTAGGTCTGCGCGAAGCGGATGATATGTCGCGGCGTCGTTTCCGTTTGGAAAGATGCCCTGAGTCAGATAATCGGACGCGATTCAAAAATAGGTTTCTCTTAACAGCGAAATGTCCAAAGGGTTTGCGGATCTTCTGTTCAGCTTGGGTGAGTTGATGGATTATATTTTCTAATCTGGTCTCTGGGTTAAAAAGTAAATTCCCCCAGTCCTCTCTTTAGAATAGCATTGCCTCAATTGCGCAATGTCGCTTTCCCTGCCTGCAGTACACAGCTGTACCACCAGGGGGCAGGAGCTGACAGCTGTGAACGCAGGAGTGTTTCAAGGAAAGAAATAAAGGATAAACGGAGCCAGAATGTCTCTTCCCCACTTACACCTGGCCTCCCAACATCCATAGTGATGCAAGCTGGGAAAAAGTTATTTCCTCCCATGGGGAAAACCAGGAATCAAGCTGCCTGAGAAATAGGAAGTGCTGTAATCCACTTTCCCATCTCAAAGCAGAGGAAGACGTCAGGTTGAGGCAGGCCTAGCATCCTTAAGACACTTTGCGTGTCTTAAGGGTGCAACCTTAACGCTGAGATCTTTTGGGGATTTCTTCATTAGATTTAGATTCCTGCCTGTCCTCAAGGAGCTCAATGTTCTGACCTAGGCTTCCCGAGTCAGTAAAACACCCGAGTAGTCCTAAAAACCTCTTTTATTGCAACAGCTGTGAATTCTGTTCATTCACAGATGAGTCCCCAAAAGTTCAAAAGAGTCCTTCGGGATAAGGCTGATCATCACCCACCTTTATCTCCCTTGGCACGCTGCCAAAGACCTAATTGGCAAAGCCACACGGAGTCCAGAATCAAACAGAGCTTCAGACTTTAAATTGCACAGAATTAACAACGTTGCTTCCTGCAAAGGCTCACGTGCCTTTGCTCCTCTTTTAAGGCTTATGGGAGGGGCCAATCATCTCCAAGCCCTACTCCTGAGTTGTCCCTTTTGTTTTAACTGTTCTTGCCTTCTGGCAGCTCTGCGCATGCGCGCACTGGGAACAGGCTCCCCTTTTTCCTCTGCCTCGCTGAGGTCCGACTCTGGAGGCTCCGGAGGCAGCACGTACCTCCCAAATGGCCCTTTCTCTGCCTCCGACGCAGAGCCCTCGTCCTTCCCCAGACTCTAGGACTGCCTCATGTTCCTCCCCAGCCTCCTCACTGTCCGACTTTGCTGCCAGCTCCGCAGGCTGCTGGCGGACCGCAACATTCAAGGCAGCAGGTTTGATTTCTGGTTTTCCCCATAACTTCCCTTATGCAGAGGGCTGGACCAAGAGAGGGAGTTTGTGGCAGGCCCAAGCGGTGCTTCCATAGCCGAGACTGACCGTGAACCGGGGGTTTTCTTACCCATTGTCCTGTGCCTTAACCCAGTGTTTCTCAACCTTGGCCACTTTTAAGACAGGTGGACGTGGATGTCCCAGAATTCTCCATCCAACCATGGCTGTCTGCCTGGGGAATTCTGGGACTTGAAGTCCACCTGTCTTCAAATGGCTGGAAATTGAGAAACGCTGCCTTAACCAGTACAGTACAGTACAGTAAACCCTGTGGAAAGGGCATCGGGTTTAAACCTGATCAGAGAGAAATTGTGCTCAAATTCTTTCTTTAAGGGACTAAACCAGCTCGTGGGAAATGATACCGGGTTGTTTTCTGCAATGCTGGGCATCCTCACCTCAAGGAAAACGTATTTATTTTTTATACTAGAAAAGGAAGACATTTTTTGGTATTATCAAAGTTAGAACGCCGTATTGGAATCCCGGCCCTTTCCCAAGCCAGGGGTCTTATACTTCCTATTTCAACAGCATTGAATTAAATAAAAGGGGAAGGAGACGTGGAGTTGAGTGGTAGTTCTTGCTTTTTCCCACCCCTAGGAGCTAGGAGTGATATATTCAGCCAAATCACTTGATGACCTTTGATGCAGAGGTGGGTTTCAGCAGGTTCTCACCAGTTCTGGAGAACCGGTAGCGGAAATTTTGAGTAGTCCGGAGAACCGGTAGTAAAAATTCTGACTGGCCCCGCCCCCATCTATTCTCTGCCTCCCAAGTCCCAGCTGATTGCGAGGAAATGGGAATTTTGCAGTATCCTTCCCCTGGAGTGGGGAGGGAATGGGGATTTTGCAGTATCCTTCCCCTGGAGTGGGGAGGGAATGGAGATTTTACAGTATCCTTCCCCTGCCACGCCTACCAAGCCATGCCATGCCCAGCAAGCCACACCCACAGAACCGGTAGTAAAAAAAATGTTGAAACCCACCACTGCTTCGATCCCAGGAGAGATTGTGGGAATAAACCTCGTAGTTTAGTGGAATAACCTAGTGGAAAAGGGATGGAAGGGAAGTTTTTACGTGCAACTTTCCATCCTTGTACCCCAAAAGTAGCCACCTGTTTCAGCTGGATGCACAGAAACCTCTGAAAGCCACCAGATATACCGCTCCCAGTTTTCAAGTTCCAGAAATGGTGGATTGAGAAACTGTAAATACATTCCCGCATCTTAATCTCTCCGTCTTATCTCTTAGGCTTGCTTTGAAGACAGTCTTTGTAATACCGGTTCCTTTTTAAATTTTTATTTTTTATTTTCCTCCTCTTTCTTGGGAGGGGGAAACAAAACACACAAACAAACAAACAAACAAAAAAAAACCCGACCTCTTATAACTTCCTATCTTCCTCCCTTTTTTTGCCCTTACCTGGTCTGTCTGCTGAGTGCTGCTTTCGAACTTTGAATTCTCTGTACGTTGTTTACCTTTGTATGATTTTTAACAACAAGGAAAGGAAAAGTTTGGCACCTACAGAGAAAAAGCCAGGGGAGGGGGGGGCGGCGGGCGGGGGCAGGGGGAGAGAGAGAAAAAAAAAATATCGGATGATCTGATGTCTTACTTCCTTCCTCTTCTTCCTTCTATTGTCTCTTGAAACACTGTTAATAAAAATCTAGAGTAAACGCTTTTATCTCCTCTTCTTCTTGCATCTTGGTGTTTATTTCGCGATCTCTCTCACTTCTTCCTCCCCGCTTTACACCTGCATATTAACGCTCAAGCTTTTGGCACACACCCCCCCCCCCGCAAAAAAAGAAATTAAAAATAAAAAAGATTGGCATTAGCCAACAATGCAAATGGTCATAATAAGTGATGAAGCAGGGAGATGAGGCTTGGATCTTAACGGAATTATGAAAGCACCACACTGGAACTATTTAAGTTGTCCCTTCTATTTTTATTTATTTATTTATTTATTTTTAAATTTGATTTATATGCCGCCCTTCTCCGGAGACTTAGGGCGGCTTACAATGCGTTAAGTAATAGCCTTCATTCTTTTGTATATTTTTACAAAGTCAGCTTATTGCCCCCACAAACTGGGTCCTCAATTTACCTACCTTAGGAAGGCTGAAAGGCTGAGTCAACCTTGAGCCTGGGGAGATTTGAACTAGCAGTAATTGCAGGCAGCTGAATGATAATAACAGGCTATTAGTCTGCTGTGCCACCAGGCTCTTCTATTGTTTTCGCCATTCGCTTGAATTCGATGAAGAGGTCCACCTAATTTGCAGCTGGAGACGTGCTTAACTGGGAACTTGAGCCTCGGCGAACTTATTTCTGAATATTGCACAGCATCGTTTAAACGCCACCGGAGGTTTCTGGGAAGCTCCCAAGCAGAGATGTTAAGGCTCCTGTTTCCCAGAGTGGCTTCTATAAAGATGGAGGGTTTTGACTCTTCCCATCTGTTTTAAGGCCATCTAAGCAAAATGTCCAGAGTCCATCTTGGCTGGACTTGGAAGCTAAACAGGGTTAGAAACTTGTGGTGCTTGACCTGGGGGGGAGGTATGTGTGTAGCCTGGGATACAGGCTAGATACGGGCAGTGAAGAAAATCTCCCAGGGACCCCAATGGCAAAATTATTCAGTGCTGGAGGGACGCGGTGGCTCAGCGGCTAAGACGCTGAGCATGTCGATCGAAAGGTTGGCAGTTCAGCGGTTCGAATCCCTAGTGTGCCGCATAATGGGGTGAGCTCCTGTGACTTGTCCCAGCTTCTGCCAACCTAGCCATTCGAAAGCACGTTAAATAAAAAATGCAAGTAGAAAAAATAGGGACCCCCTTTGGTGGGAAGATAACGGCGTTCCGTGCGCCTTTGGCGCTGAGTCATGCCGGCCACATGACCACGGAGACGTCTTTGGAGAGCACTGGCTCTTCGGCTTTGAAACGGAGATGAGCATCGCCCCCTAGAGTCAGGAACGACTAGTTATATGTGCGAGGGGAAACTTTACCTAAGAAAACTGCAGGGAGTGCAATTCCGATCTGTGAAAAAGGGATTATTTAGCCTGGTGGAATTGGCTACAATTACATTCCAAAACTAGGCAGGGATTCAGATGACATTCTTGGGAAGAAGTTCTCAAGTCTTCGGGAACTGTTATCTTCCAAAATCAAGCATGGACATGCAGGACTGCTGTGTGACTCACAGTGTGTCTCACCTGGCCACAGTTCCACCACAGGTAGTTTACGACCGCTTTCAAAAAAAAAAAGGGGGGGGGACACTAGGTCAAAAGTTTGGGCTGTTGGCTTTAAACGTGCCAACTGAGAAGTACATACCGGGCTTTCTCCCCCAAGGAATCAGCTGTGGACATGATGGGGGGTTATACTTCAAAGGAGTGGGGGTGGAATATTACTTCACCTCTCTGGTCCTTTCATCGCACCGGCTTCTCCAGAGATAAGACACAGATAACAATTCAAGCCAAAAACTCCCATTTGCAAGCAAGTTGCAGATAGCCATTGGGATGAGGCCAAGCCAGTTTTGGATTGAAAACTCAAAGCTAGGGATGATTTGCAAAGAGATTTGCAAGCAGGAACCAGCCGTCAGAAGCTGCTTATAACACGGGCCTACAGGTGCCTCTTGAGGAAATGTCTTCAAAAGAACGAGCGGCCAAACAAAAATGTTCCCCTGCTCCATTGGGCGGCCTTGATAAAGACCCCACTTTTTTTAATGCCTGGCCATTAATAATGTTACGATTAAGAAAAACTTAGATTTGGCTTGTTTCCCTTTTGCTCAACGCAGTCGCACAAATGGAAATAACTTCGGTACAACACCCTGGTGATAATGTGGAAAGGAACTTCTGCCTCAATAGAATAGAATAGAATAGAATAGAATAGAATAGAATAGAATAGAATAGAATAGAATAGAATAGCAGAGTTGGAAGGGACCTTGGAGGTCTTCTAGTCCAACCCCCTGCTGAGGCAGGAAACCCTACACCACTTCAGACAAATGGTTGTCCAATCTCTTTAAAAACTTCCAGTGTTGGAGCATTCGCAACTTCTGGAGGCAAGTGGTTCCACGGATTAATTGTTCTCAGTGTCAGGAAATGTCTCCTTAGTGTAAACTGAAGCTCCTACTGGTGTTAACCTGAAAATAACAGGAGGAGTTTCTCCACAGTCTGGTGTGTGTGTGTGTGTAAAGATTTAAACTGAAAGGATTAGGGGCGATTCCTAGAACCAAGTTTAAGGATGATGATGATGATTTTCAATTATCCAAAGCTTCCTGCTGATCACTGGGTTGGCAGCAACAAATAGAGTTAAATTTAGCTTTATCTGCACCCTGTCTAACATTTAATATAAGGATCTCCCTTCTCTTAATTGCCTCTCTCTGCCAATTTAATCTACTCGCTGCATAAACTACAGCTGCACTATTTCCTTCGGGGGTTCCTCGCTGCTCTTAAAAACTCTCAAAAAAGTGTCAGTCCATTAGAATTTGCTTCTCTTTCACTCCTACTCTCTAATGGGTCGCAGTAGGCCTGCTCAGATCTGTCCATTTCCCAACCATGTGAAAATCTGCTCCGAACGATAAGCCAAAAACAGGTTGTGATGTGTAAACTACTATCCTTTTACACAACGTTCATTGAAAGTGATGTGGATATAAAGAAAGATGGAAGAATTCACCCCTCTTTTGGGGCAGAGCCTAGCTAAGTTCACTCTGCAGCCAGAAATGCTGGTGGGTTGACATTTTTGAGGCTTTTTCCAATTTTCCCAAAACACTTCTGGAGACGTGGGAGTTTTCAAATCATTCGATCTTGTTTCCAGCTGGGAAAGCAGTTTCTTAAAACTCCTGCTTGGTTTCCATTTTCCAAGTCGTATACAAAATTAAGGCTGTAATCATCTGGACAATTGTAACAAGCTGTTGGGTACGAAACATTTTGCTAATAACGTTAAAAGAGTAAAACACGCCAGTAACAGATGGCGTGCAGAAAGAACCCGCATACAAACAAAATGTAGCTTTTATCAACGTTTGTTTTCCCTTTTTGCAATGTTTGAACATTGCAGACGGATTCATCACTGATAAAAATCTGAACCGGGAGATTTCAAAAGCGGGGGGGGGGGGGGAAAGGAACCCTGCCATAAAATGCTGTGGGAGAAGCAGTTCAGATTCTCGGTTTGGGATTTAATGCTTGAAAAATCCTTTTGATCAAAATTCAGAAGGAAATCAGGAGCCAAGAAGAGATGTTAGGATTCCTGGAGAATTTCCCTGGAGAGTTCCTTCAGGAAATGACTCCAGGCCTCTGGTGTGCTTCTACAGTACACGATTTTTGGTTTTGCCTTCAAGATAATTTGCACGTCACTATCAAATTGAGGAAAACACGCTTTTCTGCTTTGCCTGTAATTTCTGCCTTTTCCACCCGAAACGGTTGGGCTCTGTTGACACCCTGAAACTGAAAGTAGCGTGCCATGCAAGGAGCTTTTCTTGCAAATCTGTGCAGTTTGTGTGATGGCCCAATCAAGAAAATTGGTACCACTGATTACATTAGTCCTAGATACCATACTAGGTTCGAATCCTTAGTGCCGCAGAACGGGGTGAGCTCCCGTGACCTGTCCCAGCTTCTGCCAACCTAGCAGTTCGAAAGCACATAAAAAAAAATGCAAGTAGAAAAATAGGGACCACCTTTGGTGGGAAGGGAACAGCGTTTCCGTACACCTTTGGCGTTGAGTCATGCCGGCCACATGACCACGGAGACATCTTCAGACAGCGCTGGCTCTTCGGCTTTGAAAGGGAGATGAGCACCGCCCCCTAGAGTCGGGAACGACTAGCACATATGTGCGAGGGGAACCTTTGCCTTTACCTTTAGATGCCATACCCTCAGCCAGGGAGATTTACAAGCTACTGTTTACCACTTATCACATGGCACGGACCCAGTCGATGTGGTTTCTGGACTAAATCATGGCTTAATGGGATGTGTGAACATGGCCAGCATTCTCGGGCATCCTTCCCCCCTTCTTCTCCCAAGAAACTGAGCTTACCCAAGATGCTGTATTTGCCAGGAGGAAAACCAACATGCATGAAACCCCACCTTCTCCTTAAAGTGGTGTGATCAATGCCAAGTGTTGTGTTTTTCTTTCTCCTGCAGGAGATGCCACTTACCTTGACATCTTCCGGGACTTTTCCCACATGGCATCCAACAATCCCGAAAAACTCAACCGGCGTAGCCTTCATTTCCATCCTTCCTACCGATAGCTTTCGCCTCCGGATGGTAACCTCAAAAGAGTCACCAAGAGGATGAAGGGTCCTGTGTGACAAAACACACACAAAAACAAAGGAGGGACAACTTGTGAAGAGCTGGGTCTATCCGAGAGGCGACGTCTCTACCCATCCTCCAAAACGGATACCAGTTTCAACACCCCTCCCGCCAGGAGAGTTTCCCCCCCCCATTCCCCCAGATTTTCTGAACAATATGGCACGTCCTTGCAAATACATCTGTTAGCCACAGAAATGGATCAACATTTCTGGTTTTTCTACGGTTTTTCCTCCTTGCTAGCCGGGGAGTCTTCACTAGCTGCTGGCAGCTGGACGCCAGTTGCAAACATAAGACAAACAAGGTCATAATGGCTGCCTGACAGTGTTCCCATCTATTACTAGTCTTGGCTCATCAGGGGTTCGAGGCCATGATTTAGCCCAGGGGTCGGCAACCTTAAACACTCAAAGAGCCACAAAGGTCCTAACCAGAACCCCCCCCTCAATTCTGGAGCCAACCGGAACTCCAATTCCCCCACTATAGAGTCTCCTCCTAGCGCGGCGTCGTTTTTCCTCTATCTGCCCTAACCGAAAGCCCTATCAATTGTGGAGCCGACCGGCCACAGGGAGCCGCAGCAGAGGGATGAAAGAGCCACACGCAGCTCCAGAGTCACGGGTTGCCGATCCCTGATCTAGCTTATTAAAGAGAATAGGATTTGATGGGACACATCCCAAGAGCAGCTGCATTGGCACGAAGTCCAATTCAGATAATTTGGGGTCCTTTCTTTCCTTTTCTTTCTGAATGGATGGGGATGAATGGTTGGAGAGGCTGTGGTTGGGAGAAAAAAATGTTGGCGGACATGGAATTTAAAAGCTGACATTCTTTGTTGTCTTGTTGGCAAATGAGAACTTAGTCCCAGAGCAGGGGTGTCAAACTGGATTTCTTCGAGGGCTGGATTAGCATTGTAGTTCTCCTCCATGGACTGGCAGGGGGGAGAGTGGGGGGGGGAGACGGGACAGATGCTTCCTGCAGCACCCTGTGGCCAAAACCGGGTGCACGGAAGCCCGTGAGGCCCCCACACGGCCCGTTTTCGGCCTCCCTGGCCCCCAGCAGCACTTTGCTGGCCAAAAACAGGGCGCACCGGTGCATTTTGGGCCAGCAGAGTGCTGCAGGAGGCCGCGGGGGGGGGGACCATTTTGGCTAGCAGAAGTACCGCAGGCTGGTCCTTTGGTATTTCCAGGCCGGCCCCGCGGGCTTTGAGTTTGACACTCCTGTCCCAGAGATATGCCTGCAGATTAAGTCATTATCTGTCTTTTTAAAAACTGGAAAGAGAAACGTCAAGGCAACGTCTTCCAGAAACGAACTCATTTGCTTGGCAAAATGGAACGAACCTCTTTGGTGAAATCCGAAGTTTGATGACGGGGATTTGAATTTCAATTATGCACCAGAACACTTGATACAGCCTTATTCTATTGAAGGAAATTGAGACGGCTGGCCCAGCTCTCTCTTAGCCATAATCTGGTAAATGTACCACCGTCACTCCATTGCTTGCTAAAATATTTTGATCATATCATTTCTTCCTTCTCTCTCTCTCTCTCCTTTTTTTTTAAACGGCAAGAATTGATGGAAAGTGTTATTTTTATATTTAAAAAAAACCTCATATCGTTTCATGGTTTTGTATTTTTTTTTTTTAAAACAGGGTTATAGGGAAGAGTTTGTACTGGTACAGACCTCTTCTTGCAAGCGCTTAATTTTTTTTAGTGTGTATAGAAGTCCTTGTTTAATATGCTAAAAATGTAATATATCTCCAAGCAAAATATAAGTATTTGTAAAATCTTGGCGGGGGGCGGGGGGGGAGAGTGGGAGAGATGGACAGCAATGCCTTATTTACAAGAGTATAAATAAACTTGAGAGATATTTTTCTTCCAGTAAACTAACTATGGTTTCCTTGTAATTTTTCTGGTTTGGGCCTCTTTTTAAATTGGTGAGAAATTATGTCATGCTATATTTTATGGGATAAAATTTATTGGGAACAGTTTTATGGCCTGGGAGCCAGGTGTCTTCTTTTTGGGTAAGCTAGAACAAGTACTTTGTGTTCTAAGGTTAAGAAGCCAAAATATTTTCCTTTGAAATGTTTATACTTCTGCTTTCTTAGTAATGCTATTAAATTATACGTTAGGGAGGGATTAATTGCAGACTTCTAAAGAGCAAACGTTTCTGATGCTTTAAAAAATGTCCGTGCCTAGAAATGCACACTAAGCAACAGACATATGTTCAAGCAGTTGTCGACTTACGGAGAAACGTCCTAACAATGAGGACAATTAACCGGTGGAACTGCTTGCCACCAGAAGTTGTGGTTGCTCCATCACTGGGGGGGAGGGGGTTTAAGAAAAAATTGGACAGCCACCTATCTGAAATGGTATAGGGCAGGGGTTAGCAACCTGTGGCTTTGGAGCCGCATGTGGCTTTTTCACCCTTCTGCTGCGGCTCCCTGTCGCTCAAAATATGCGTCGCAACCGCCAACGTGCGACACCCGCGATTTATGGAGCTTTTCAACCCCCGGTAGGCCAACCATGGATAAATCCAAGAAAAGAAAAGTTTCAGAAGAAAACAGAACGTTTAATTCAACTACATATGCTAGTTTTATGGCCGCTTAAGAAATAGTCAGGCACGGGAAGGGTTTTGTGGCTCCCGGTGTTTTCTTTTCTGTGGGAAACGGGTCCAAATGGCTCTTTTGAGTGTTTAAGGTTGCAGACCCCTGGTATAGGGTCTCCTGCTCGAGCAGGGGGTCAGAGTCGAAGACCTTGATGGTTCCTTCCAGCTCTATTATGATTGATTGAAATAGAGGCTGGTTGCCAAGCACCCGAATGTCGTATCACATGACTGCACCAGTTGTAAAGGCGAGGACCGATTGTTGGCCATTTTCTTCAGTGCCTTTGTAAATCGGAACGGTCACCAAACGAACGGTTGTAAGACGAGAGCTACCTGTTCAGCTGTTTTTCTTACCCCTGATCTCTTCGTCATTTCTCAACCTGCAAAGAGGGGGGGAGTTCTACCTGTGAGAGATGTGATGTGACATGGGTTGTACGTTCGTTCATGCGTGTGCAGCTAGTCCTCGAACCTACAACAGTTTGTTTAGTGACCGTTCAAAGTTACAACAGCGCTGGGAAAAAAAAGGGGCTTACGACCGTTTTTCGGAGTTACGACTTTTGCCGCATTCCCCATGGCCACGTGATTAAAATTCAAACTCTTGGCAACGGCTCATATTGATGACGGTCGCAGTATCCCGGGGGTGGGGGGGAAGAGGGTGTCACGTGATCCCCTTTTGCGACCTTCTGACAAGCCAAGTCAATGTGAGGGGGGGAGGGGGAGAAGCCAGATTCACTTCACAATTGTGTGAATAATTTCAGAACGGCAGTGGTTCACTTAGCCACCTGTGCAGAAGTGGGGTTTCAGCAGGTACTGACCGGTTCTGGAGAACCGGTCGTGGAAATTTTGAGTAGTTCGGAGAACCGGTAGTAAAAATTCTGACTGGCCCCGCCCCCATCTATTCTCTGCCTCCCAAGTCCCAGCTGATTAGGAGGGAATGGAGATTTTACAGTATCCTTCCCCTGGAGTGAGGTGGGAATGGAGATTTTACAGTATCCTTCCCCTGCCATGCCCACCAAGCCACACCCATAGAACCGGTAGTAAAAAATGTTTGAAACCCACCACTGCACCTGTGGCAAAAAAGATCGTTCCAATGGGACGAAGCTCATTTGACAACTGTCACATTTAACCACAGAAATGCAGGGCTCGATCGCGGCCGTAAGTCGAGAACTACCTGTATTATTAGACCTTATTTCACAATAGGGGTTTTTTGGCAGATCTCACATCCTAGAGACTGTAAATTTGCTTCACTGAATCGTTTCCCGGAGGAGAAAACAGGCAGTGAATGTCATTGCTTGGCTCTGTTTCACATTTGCTCAACTCCATGTCGGCTTCAGTTTGATTTTTTTTTTTAAACCGGTGCCAAATTGACACAATCTGCCCAAAAATGTGTACACGTCTTTTTTTTTTACGCC
This sequence comes from Pantherophis guttatus, assembly GCF_059756535.1. Taxonomy (NCBI): domain Eukaryota; kingdom Metazoa; phylum Chordata; class Lepidosauria; order Squamata; family Colubridae; genus Pantherophis; species Pantherophis guttatus. The sequence continues at coordinate 4,638,459 of NC_142077.1, forward strand.
CGACTCAAAGAGATGCATGTTTTCTACCGTGGGTGTGATTTTTCCATCCCCGTGTAATGCACCAGGTGCAGTGGTGGGTTCCTCCTGGTTCGGCCCGGTTCGGGCGAGCCGGTAGCGGTGACGATATGACGTCACCGAACTGGTTCTCTTTGTCCGCGAGTTGGGCCCACCTGCCCGCCCCTGTGTTATTCCTACCTATATTTTTTCCTTTTTTAGCCCAGAGTGGATTGCTGCACCTCAGCTGGGCAGATACCTAACGCGCTTGCACGGAGCGCAACTCTGGCGATCGTGCACGAAGCCTGTGCACGAAGAGAACCGGTAGTAAAGCTGGATGGAACCCACCACTGACCAGGTGCTTTTAAGCCAGACTAAATTGTGCGCTGAAGAACAAGAGGGTAGAGGCTGATGACGTATTTATTTTGTCCTAGGTTAATGCATGTATATATATATATATATATATATATATATATCGTATCATTGGCTTTTCTTATTTCTTATAAAGAGAGCTTTGGGTGCGGTTTCCGTGCGGTTACATTTTTGCAGAGAAATGACTGAAAAAAGTAGGCGGAATTTCAACCGGGAGGAGGGTGGTTGCTTCCACCGCCTGAAAGAAGCGAGCTTCAACAGAATGGACGCTGGGCTCTGCAGTTGGCCACCGGGAGGTTTCGGAATTGAGGGTTGTAGGTGAAAAGATGTTTCTGGAAGCAACCGGCAGCTTTCTGGTCACACTCACACACCATTTTCTCACAGCGGTCCCTTGATTTGACTGCGGAGAGGGAAGACCATGGCTAAGGGCACATATGAGGGCACATATGTTTATATGTGGCCTCATATGTGCTTATATTATATCATAGGGCTTAGACAATCTAGTACTACGCCGCCTTCGGTCTGACCTAAGCGTAGTACATAAAATTATCTGCCACAATGTCCTACCTGTCAATGACTACTTCAGCTTCAACCGCAACAATACACGAGCAAACAATAGATACAAACTCAAGGTAAACCGCTCCAAACTCGATTGCAGAAATTACAACTTCAGCAACGGAGTGGTCAATGCCTGGAATGCACTACCTGACTCTTCCCCAAACCCCAAAAACTTTAACTGTAGATTGTCTACTGTTGACCTCACCCACATTCCTAAGTGTTCCAGTATCTCAGGGGCTGCCCCAAAGAAGAGGGAGTCAAGCTATTCTCCACAGCACCTGAGGGCAGGACAAGAAGCAACGGGTGGAAACTCATCAAGGAGAGAAGCAACTTAGAACTAAGGAGGAATTTCCTGACAGTGAGAACAATTAATCCGTGGAACAACTTGCCACCAGAAGTTGTGAATGCTCCAACACTGGAAGTTTTTAAGAAGCTGTTGGATAACCCTTTGTCTGAAGTGGTGTAGGGTTTCCTGCCTAAGCAGGGGGTTGGACTAGAAGACCTCCAAGGTCCCTTCCAACTCTGTTATTCTATTCTATTCCATTCCATTCCATTCCATTCCATTCCATTCCATTCCATTCCATTCCATTCCATTCTATCCTATCCTATCCTATCCTATCCTATCCTATCCTATCCTATCCTATTCTATTCTATTCTATTCTATTCTGAGGTCTGTAAGGGGCGTGCATAAGCGTACCAGCGTGCCTTCCGTCCCTGTCCTAATGTCACCATTTATTCGTATCCTTATCCTGTATTCATAATCATGTTTATACTTAGATCTGTAATCTTATACATGCTTGACAAATAAAATAAATAAAATAAAAATAAAAATAAATAAACAAACCAAAGGTAGATCATCCTCCTGATTTTAGCAGATTAGAATACAGTGGCTGGCATGGTTTACCTCAGGGGTGTCCGACCTTGGCAACTTTAACACTTGTGGACTTCAACACCCGGCTGGCTGGCTGGCTGGGAGGAATGCTGGGAGTTGAAATCCACAAATCTTGGGAGTTGCCTGGACACTTCTGGTTTATCTGGGGTTGTTTTTTTTATTATTATTATTATTTTGCCTTAAAGAAAAGGGTGCATGAAATATGGGATGACATCTCCCCTTGCAGCCCAACGAAGGCCACTTACAAAATCTAACCCAAGTGAAAAGTGGCTGTATATATGCACTAAATTGTTTTTTAACAAGCTACCACAGCCTGGGTCCAGGGGTGGGCTTAAATTTTTTTTAGCAAGGGGTTCTCTGCTGGTTGCTGGGTGGGCGTGGCCATGGTGGGTGTGGACTAGTTGGCCACACCCACCATGGGGGGGGTTTTGCCCTCCCCGGGCTCCAGAGGCTTTCTTCGAGCATCTGGGAGGGCGAAAACAGCCTCCCCAGGCTCCAGAGGCCCTCTGGAGGCAGGAAACAGGCCTGTTTCTGGCCTTCCCAAACTTCCGGTAGGCCCGTTTTTCATCCTCTCTGAGCCTCTGCGCGCGCCCTGGACTTACCTGCATCCAAAACGGGCCATGTGGGGACTCCTGGGAGGGGCGGGGTGGGGTGGGCGGGGCCAGCCAGGAGTGGGATTTGGGGGTTCCCCGAACTGCACAGAATCTTAGCTAGAGGTTCTCCCGAACCCCTGCGAACCCCCACCAGCCCACCCCTGAATCTGGGTCACAGAAGCCCTAGTAGTCGCACTAAGCCATAAATTGCATCTTGCAAACATTAACAGCCGAGTTCCCACGTTGCACCAAGTTTAAATCCAAAGCAATCTGGTCTGCTTAGCTGGATTTTCTCCTCCCCAGTTTTGGTCTTTCGTGCAAAACGCTCTTTTTATCCAATTCTCCGGTTCGGTGTCCTCTTTTAACTCACCGCACTTGATTTTATCTCTCTGGGCGTAGAACCGGTAGGCGAGGACTTTGGGGTTGCAGCCGTACATCTCCGCCTTGCTGTAACAACAGTCATGGCTGTGGCAACATCTTTGGGTAGAAAAAGAAAACGCACGTGTGTCAGATCTTACCTGTCGAGTTCAGAAGCGATAATTGAATGAGCATGGCTCAGTCAGGAGCGGCGTGGCCACCAAACGCCTTCGCACAGAATTATGTAACGTCTTCAGTTTTGTTTTCTTAATACGCAGCGCTGAGACTCTAGGTCCACAGCCATTTTGGCCAAGGACCCTAGAATAAATATAATATTCTACTGAAATGGAATAAGAAAAGAATACAGCTCATTCAATGCGCCTTTGGTCACACCTCCTCCTCCTCCTCCTCCTCACAGAACAAACTTCTTGCATTGCTCTGCTAAGTCCTGGTATGGTTTAAGGCAGGGGGTCGGTCTCTGGACAACCTTAAGGCTTGTGGACTTCTGTTTAGTTCTGTTTCTGTGATTTAAAATAAGCAGTAAAAACGCTTATTTTACTGCAACAGAGAGAGTTGGAAGTCAATGCTTCTTTTTCTTCTTCCTAATCTATCGAGGGCCTACCTCGATGATGGGCTTTGGAACCCCGAGAGGTGGCATGCCGCAAAGAGGGGGCTGCGGGGTTTTTTAAAATTGTCTCTGTTTAATCTTTTAAGGGGTCTGGGGAGGGGGGAGGGGGGTTGGATGGGAACTAGGGTTGTGGGTTTGGGGGATAACCCACCAAGGGGAGGGTCGGGCCTGGCCATGACGCGCGGCGGGGGGTGGGGGGGGATCTGGGGGTAATGGGGGGGTCAAGCTTGTCCAGACTGTGTTTCCACCATCGGTACTGTGAGTGGGAGGGGTAGATATGGCAGGAGCAGGGGGCCATATCATGTTAAGGGAGCACGCACCCGCTGTCTTCAAGCGGTAGGGTGCTCCGGCTCCCAAAGCTCTACTCGTTTTCCAGGTTGTACAGACCCTCAGGGCCTGGGCCTTCGACTGATGTTGTGCAACGCCATGTCTGTAGTAAATAAAGCCCCCCTCATTTGTGATCTTGTTCAGGAGGGGGGAGCAGACCTGGCGGGTATTACGGAGACCTGGTTGGGCCTGGAGGGAGGGGTCCCTCTGGTAGAAATGTGCCCACCAGGCTTCCACGCATCAACATCAGTGGGTGTAATCAGAGCTGGAGTGGACTTCTTTGGGGTAACACCTTTCTTTTTTTCTTGAACTCCATCTGCGGTTTTTAGAAACTCCATTCTCACCAGGGATGAAATGCTACCGGCTCACTCCGGTTTGGGCGAATCGGTAGTGATAAAAACTACCCGTTTAGGCTAACCGGTAGTTAAAAAAAGCTATCGGTTCCTCCGAACCTGTATCCTTTGGGGTTACCCCAAAGAAGTCCACTCCAGCTCTGATTACACCCACTGATTTCTCATTTCTCCCACTCCTTAGGACATTCCACCTGTATTAGGCCACTATTTGAATCTATCTTTTTCGGCATGAAAATCCCGATGCACCCCTGGATTTTAGGCAAAGATGGATACATTCAGCCCGCTGGATGAAAAAAATGGAGGTAGCCCTCACCTGTCGATGGCGTCTACAGGAAGGCCTTGAGTCCCAGGTCCGCAGTGGCACCCATAGTTGGTGAAGTTAGCCAGGCCGTAGGTGAGGGTGCTGAGCTGGATCATCTCATTGAACTGGGGTGGTGTGCTGGTCACAAGAGCCAGTCCTGAAAAAGAGGAATTGTTCATTTTAGGGAAGGAGAAAGGGCTTTGGAAAGAATCCCAAGGCAATAGAGCCTCTCCTCTGCCTTAGTTCAGGGGTTGGCAACCTTACTCAAAGAGCTGCAAAGGTCCTAACCGGAAGCCCCCCGCTCAATTCTGGAGCTGACCAGAGGTCTGGTTCCCCCACCATAGAGTCTCGTCCTAGAGCGGTGTCCTTTTTCCTCTACCTGCCCTAATCGAAAGCCCTATCAATTGTGGAGCCGACAGGCGACAGGGAGCTTCAGCAGAGGGATGAAAGAGCCACATGCGGCTCCAGAGCTGCAGGTTGCTGACCCCTGCCTTAGTTAAAGTTTGCCCGTTTTCCTTTCCCAGCATGCTTCAGGATGACGCTTGAAGCCATGCCCTCACTCCAATTTTGTGCCAATGATAGAGCCAACTCAGAATCAGGGTCACTCTCTCTCCATTCACGGAAGCTTTCTGGGAAGCAATTTGTACTGCCGGTCTAAAAGGGGACATAATTACAACCACCGAAGGAAACACACATTGAGAAAAATCCCTCCACATCTCCTTAAATCACATTTTTAAATAAAAGACACGGTAAAAAGCACCTCCAATTGCACTCTCAAAAGAAGAATGGCAGAAGAATTGACTTACCGCAAGCCAAAACCAGCACGGAGATGACAAGAGGCATCATTTCTGCGATGGAGCGATGTAAAACGCATCTGGTTTGGCTGCAGGAGGGCTGGTTTTGTGCAATTTTTCTGGAACCACCTAATCGCCCTTTTATAAGCATCCAAGCAATCAAATCCTTGGACGAAATGACCTGTCCCTCCAGCCACGGTTCGTAATAATTATACCCAAAGACCAAAACAAAACAAAGCTATGGACCATAATTACCAAGCAGGTCTGAAAACACTGGGATAATTTTGTTGGATGGAACCCAAAGGATGAGGGCAGAGTCTTTGTCCAAACATTATTATTATTATTGGCCACTGCTTTTTATTTATTTAAAACCTCAAGGAAAACAACAACTTGCGACAAGGGCTATCTTGGTTTAGTGCAGGGGTCGGCAACCTTAAACACTCAAAGAGCCACAAAGGTCCCAATCGGAAGCCCCCCGTCAATTCTGGAACTGACTGGAAGTCCGGTTCCCCCACCATAGAATCTCCTCCTAGCCCAGCGTCCTTTTTCCTCTACTTGTTCTAACCGAAAGCCCTATCAATTGTGGAGCCGACCGGCGACAGGGAGCCGCAGCAGAGGGATGAAAGAGCCACACGCGGCTCCAGAGCCACGGGTTGCCTACCCCTGGTTTAGTGAGAGGCAAATCAATATATATTTTTGGTCAATATCATTGGTCAAGCACAGTGATAGTTTGGTATAACTACAAGCCTTTTTTTTTTTTTTTTAGCTTACGCCCATCCTCCATTTATACATCCGTGATCCATATGGAGAACCAATAAGACAGTCTTTCCTTCTCTGGAGTTGAGATCTGCTTTATTAGGCCTTTTGTGAATACCACCTGCCATCTGCCAGCTTGAAGGGGTTCAGATAATGAATGATTGGGAAAAAATCATTCCCATAAGGTAGAGTCGCCTGGATGAAAAAGACACATCGGGACCCTTTGAGTACAGATTTTGTGTGTGTGTGTGTGCACTGAGCTATGATTTGTCTCTATCTATTACTAACATTTTTCCTTGAGTTCTTGCTCCACTTTTAACTGATTTCTGGCTGTTCCATATTATTGAAAGGCCTTCAATAATGGAGGGGAACAACGTGCCACCAGAAGTTGCGGGTGCTCCAACACTGAGGCTTCTAAGAAGAGCTTGGACAACCATTGGTCTGATTGGACTAGAAGACCTCCAAGGTCCCTTCCTACTCTGTTAATACCGGAGTTCAAAAGAAAAGAGGCAACGACATAGAGGGAAGAAAAATAAAGAACAAAATATTATTATCTAGAATAAACGGATGGTTCTTTTATTTATCTATACTTGATGACATGTTCATTACATCGGAAGGATGAACCGGGGAGGTTCATCATGACAGTTTCTTTGTTTTCTCTTCTTGTCCACTGATTGTCCCCTGGCTCAAGCGTAAACACTGATGGAGAATGAGGTGATCTTAGGGCGTTTATCAGCTGAGATCATGGGCCATTTCTAGTCTCGAGGAACAGAAAACCACCTGCAAAGGCGGCAATTTGGCAATCAGAAGGAAGAGTTTAGTCAGAGGGGAGAAACTGTGGAGGGGACCCAGATGTGAAACAGGCACTTAACATTTTGTCAGGCTAGTTAAGCCACAATGACATGAGAAAGAGTCAGCTTGCCTACTGACATGGGCTGATGTCCCGGAGATGAGGAAATAGTTCTCAAGAACTTCTGTTAGAGAACTGGTTTGATCAAAAGTACAGTACTTTTGTACTTTACAGTACAGACTTCTGTAATCACAAGCTGTTGGGTTTGACGACATCTTCCATATGAAAGGGGGGGAAATCTGAAATTATTCGTCGTCTTCAGGTGGCAATTTTTAGTAGCCCGGGCAAGTAGGTCATGATCAAGTCATTCCATTAGCAAACCAGGAAAAGAAAAATATGATAGCTTGACCCCAGGTCAAATGCTCAAGGAGGCTGAGCCTTCCAGAGCAGCCAATGGAGTGACTCACCCCGTGGAGTGTTATTGCCCCATTTTTCTTTCGCAGAACGCGCACACGGAAAATTAAAGAAGGTGGGGGAAAAAAGTATAGATATATATATAAAAAAACACGCCCAGATTTTTCAATGACCTTAGGAGATGACCCCCTTCCCTTCCCATGCAAGTTAAATGTTTCAGAAGGAACAACGCCTTTTGGAATAAGATGTCCTGGATCAGGAAGTGGGACCAAGTAAATACAATATCTGTGCTCCAGCTAGGAGTTTCAGCCAGGTGGCCTTCTCTGGGACACAGCGTTCCCACTCGTCTTCATGTTCCTTTTCTGCTTTTCTTTTCTTATAGGGACGATGCTGGGATGATGTTTCTCAACCTTAATTTATTGGGAATTCAGTCACTTCCAGGCATGCCTGCTTGCGTTTTAAGTCATCCAGAACGAACCAGTTAAGAGGCTTAAAACTAAACCCGTTTTCCTATTTCTGTTCTGTCTTTTGGGGAATTCACCGAAGACAGAATGAAGGGCAGAAACCGTGATGCTCAGATGTGCCATCCCCACCCCACCTCGGCAAGCTCTCGAGCGAGATTGGCGAGATTGGCAACATGCGCTGAGTAAGATTCCCATTGACACAAAGGATGAACATGACGATGGAGAAAGGATCATATTCCAGAAATGGGTAGCCATATTTGATAGCTGGCAGTTCTTGAATGAGTGAGGATGGCGGTGTGGAATTTAAACCTGGCCACCTCTTAATCATTTCACACTGTTTTTTGGGTGATGGCACCTCAAAATCAAAGACTTCGCTCTCCAGGTCTTGTGGTGACTGTTCGCGATAGATGCTTGCTTACATTCTCTGCATTACACTTTTTCCATTCCATCCAGTTAGGAATAAACTCCTCCTCCTCCTCCTCCTCCTCCTCCTCCTCCTCCTCCTCCTCCTCCTCCTCCTCCTCCTTCTTCTTCTTCCATATCCGTCATTGGACGTTGGCGATCCTGTTGGCGATCCCATTTTTATCAACAGCCGCACAAAAAACTGCTGTTGAGTTTTATCCAAACTGGTCCCTTAGATTTTGGTTGCCAAAATAGAATAGAATAACAGAGTTGGAAGGGACCTTGGAGGTCTTCAACCCCCTGCTTAGGCAGGAAACCCTACCCCACTTCAGACAAATGGTTATCCAACCTCTTCTTAAAAACTTCAAGTGTTGGAGCATTCACAACTTCTGGAGGCAAGTTGTTCCATGGATTAATTGTTCTCACTGTCAGGAAGTTTCTCCTTAGTTCTAAGTTGTTTCTCTCCTTGGTTAGTTTCCACCCGTTGCTTCTTGTCCTGCCCTCAGATGCTTTGGAGAATAGCTTGACTCCCTCTTCTTTGGGGCAGCCCCAGAGATATTGGAAGACTGCTCTCATGTCTCCCCTAGTCCTTCTTTTCATTAAACTAGACATACCCAGTTCCAGCAACCGTTCTTCATATGTTTTAGCCTCCAGTCTCCTAATCCTCTTGGTTGCTCTTCTCTGCACTCTTTCTAGAGTCTCCACATTTTTTTTTACAGTTAGTTTGTTAGCAGGCAGGAATATTCCAGTTGTTACTAATACTCCAGTTGCATGAGACTGACAAAAATCTGGTACTATTAATTTTCTTCTATTTTTCCTTCCGTCCTTTTGCCTGCTTTACAAGGCAGGTTAGACTGAAAGTGAGTGTTATGGGATCGGGTGGGATTCTAGGGGCCAGAATGATTATCGATGGCTCTCAAAAGAGGGGGGGGATTTAGATTCGCTCTTTCTGAAGAGACAACCATTCCTGGAAGTTAAGATGTAATAGGTTAAATAACAGGTGAAGCCAAGGGGCATTTGAGCAAAACAGCAGACATGTCACTTGAAACATTTCTCATTGCTTCACCTTTTCCTTGTCTTGGCCAACTCGTCGTTTTACCCGTGCACCACGTTCCTCTTTCAACCCCGTTGACCTGAAACTCCCCTCACAAACCCAGTTTCAGTTCTGTAACCCCATCCCAAAGGCAGCCAAGCCTACACCATGCATGCCCTTCTGCTGAAACCGAGAAGTTCTGTAACATTGGGAAGCTTCCGTATTGCTTTGCTGACTTTGATTGAAACTGACTTGTCTCTCTGGCCAGTTTTAGTCCTGGAACAGGGAGCAGTAAATTACAACCTTGGGTAATAAGTGGCTACGTAAGGCTTTCATAAGCATACGCAGACCAACAACAAAACAAAAGTATGTGTTATTTATAACAAAAATAAATAAATAAATAGATTAAGACCTCACCGAAGATGCTTGCAAGGACAAATCTCTCGATTGTGGCATGTGAAGGACCTTCGTATTATTCTATCCAGACCATAATGATTTAGTCTTGGTTTGCCTCCAGATAAAGCTGGATGGATTTTGATACTGCTGGAATCAATAAAATAAATTGGTCACAGAGAGTTTAGCTGAATGAAGCACAACTGAGTTTACTGGGGATCTAACTTAATGGATGGGTTCTTGGATGAAGAGGTGAAGCTCAAACAAATGAAGCATATTATGGGTTATTGTCACGGTTCATACAATGGCTGAGCTTCCACAATACGTCGGATTGAATCTACCCCACCCAAACAGGTTAGGAAAACTCAACCTATAGGTTTCTGGCAAACTTACAGTGGTTGTAAGGGGCTGAGCTGGGGAGATCTTATTTCAATCATGGGAACTGCTACCCCATGCTGCCTTTAGCTTCTTAAAGAGATGGAGAAAATGAATTGAAAACGGTGGCCATCCAGATAATTTTCTGGCAATGCCTTCCCCCTCGACATTTTTTCATTCTAACTTTTTGATGCCATTTGTGTAAATTGGTCAATGATATGTGAACCTCTCCATGAATTTTCATAGGGTTTAGGGGCTGAAAAAGAACTTAGTTTAGTCGTTTTAATTTTTCTTTGTTTCTATAATAATTATTTATATATATGAATATATATATATATATATATATATATATATATATATATATATTTTTCTTACTTCTTCGTAGGGTTTATGTGTGTTTTTCTTCGTTGAAAGCAAACGAGCTAGAAATGGATCTATTTAGGTCTCCCACCTAGCAGTTAGAGCTTGCTAGCTGTTAGAAAGGAAAAAAGCCCAGAACCGAGTAGATGTGATTCTACTGAGCTGGAGCTACAAAAAACCTTGGTTACGTAGGGAAAACCTGGCTAGAAGAAAAACATATATATATATATATATATATATATATATATATATATATATATATATATATATATATATATATATATATATATACACACACACACACACACATATATATACATATATATACATATATATATAATATAAGGGACACGGTGGCTCAGTGGCTAAGACACTGAGCTTATAAATTGAAGGGTCGGCAGTTCAGTAATATTCACCAACAAAACCATAAAATCCACGCACACCCATACCCTTGAGGGATGGATACTTTAGCGCAACCATAAAAAGTCCCTGCAAAATCTACGTACAAAATAACTTAATCTCTCTCCCCAATCTGATAACGGCTTACTTTGTAGAGTAGAAGTAAGGGCTGTCGTGGTGTGATAAAATTCTTCTTTCTTCGGTTGAAGCCCCACGCTAGAAGAACAGAAAAGGAAAAAGAAAGTTGTTGTATTTGATGAAACTCTCCGTTCAAGATCCTGTAGGCTCAACATTTTACCCGCATCCTATGCATCAGTATGGGGATGCTGTGGCTCAGTGGCTAAGACGCTGAGCTTGTCGATCGACAGCTCAGCCGTTCGAATCCCTAGTGCCGCGTAACGGGGTGAGCTCCGGTTACTTGTCCCAGTTTCTGTCAACCTAGCAGTTCGAAAGCATGTAAAAAATGCAAGTAGGGACCCCCTTTGGTGGGAAGGGAAGAGCGTTCCGTGAGCCTTTGGCATTGAGTCATGCCGGCCACATGACCACGGAGACGTCTTCGGACAGCGCTGGCTCTTCGGCTTTGAAACGGAGATGAGCACCGCCCCCTAGAGTCGGGAACGACTAGCACATATATGTTACCTGATTCCCAGTAACTCTGGGCTTGTCGAGATCAAAGAATGATTTCATTTTGCCTGGGCAAGCCCGATCAGAGATTTTTAAAAATGACACACACCTATATACACCTTTCTAAGATGTTTGCAATTTCCAGAGAATCCCAGGCCAGCCCACACTTTGAAGCCCTGAGGGTTATGGTATTACAGAGGAATCATACATCATTTATGGGATGCGCCAAAGCTGAGCATAGGGATGAAGTCAGCATTTGACTCAAGGGCTCATGGTAAGCGGATAGGGTGGGGGGGGTGAGTCAGAATTTTCCCTGCGGAGTTTAGAGGCCTGTCTTTGAATCCAAAGAGAAAAACTGGATGATCTGAGTTCAGAGGTTTGGATCTTCTGTTTATTGTTCATGCTTGATGTTTTTAGGCTGGGGATCCATTGCTTATATTTTTTCCACTCGTCCATTAAGTTGGTTCTCTGTGGGGTCCCTTGATGCTCTCTGAGCTCGGCTGAACATAATTCACACATGTTGCAATAAAGGAGGTTTCGGGGACTACTCCTGTGTTTTAATGACTCTGGAAGTCTAGGTCAGAACAACATGGTCTGGAGAAAACCTGCCTTTCTACCGTTGTCCTTTCCTTTCCATGCCAGTTGGTCTTGGAGAATACTCCTTCCCTTCTTCTTTGTCTTCAGTCAGACCGATTCTTTCTGGTGGGGTTGAATGGGCTGCCAGTCAATTGTTACGACTGGCGCCGCTTTCTGGAACTTAAAAGCATTAGCCACTGCAACAACAGCCAAACCAAAAGCTCAACCAAGATAAAGGGGCTTAAGCTGCCGTCTGCCGTCCTAATTTGGAAAGCCGGTAGCAGACGGTTGCCTTGCCGCTGTGAAAAAGTTGTCCAAGGTTGCCCAAGAAAACGAAGTGCGCTAACGCCCACGCTAGCTTAGCTAACCTCGTGGTCCATCAGAGGGGGGGGGGCAAGGAAGCCAGCAGAGTTGGGAGAGAGGTGTGGGTGAGCCCTTCTTCAGGACAGAAAGGCATCCCTGACTTTATTTATTATATTTATATGCTGCCCATCTCACAGAAATGGGATTTTAGGCTGTGCTTAATAAAAACCATTTTAAAAGCCAGTAAAAGCAGGGACGCGGTGGCTCAGTGGCTAAGACGCTGAGCTTGTCGATCGAAAGGTCGGCAGTTCAGCGGTTCGAATCCCTCGTGCTGCGTAACGGGGTGAGCTCCGGTGACTTGTCCCAGCTTCTGCCAGCCTAGCAGTTCGAAAGCCCGTAAAAAAAATGCAAGTAGAAAAATAGTGACCACCTTTGGTGGGAAGGGAACAGCGATCCGTGCGCCTTTGGCATTGAGTCATGCCGGCCACATGACCACGGAGACGTCTTCGGACAACGCTGGCTCTTCGGCTTTGAAACGGAGATGAGCAACCGCCCCCTAGAGTTGGGAACGACTAGCACATATGTGCAAGGGGAACCTTTACCTTTACCTAATTACAAAAGCACTTTAGAATTAAAACATGAAATCTATTTATCCTGTCTGCCTGTCTGTCTGATCAATCATCTATCTATCATCTATCCAGAGGCGGGCTTCACATTAATTTAACAACTGGTTCGCCTAGTGCAGAATCGGAAATGTGAGCGCGTGAGCGCGCGGCTTCAAACACACAGCAATTTCCTGCACGCGGCTTCCAGCACACCTTCTCGGGCAGCTGCAGCGAGTAGAGCGGGCGAAGTGCGGAAATCAGCAGGGCTGCGTGGACCGGGGCGAGCGAGCCAGAGAGTGAGATATATAGGACGGGATAGCGCCAAGGCGGGCCCAGCTGGTGATCGGAACTACCGGTTCGCCTGAAGCAGTCTGAACCGGCAGCAGCCCACCTCTGCATCTATCTCTACATTATCTCTCTCTATCTGTATTTCTATCTAATCTATCTATCATTTATCTATATCTATCCATCATCTATCTCTTATGATCTATCTCGGTCTCTCTGTCATCTATCTATCCACCTACCTATTTACCTACCTCCTAAAGGGCTGGGGAGAGTACTAATAAAGGAGAATATCGGTAGCTCAGGGTTGAAATGAGGGGGCCCTTGGTGCTCCCTGAGCTTGTTTGTTTTCTTGCAGACGTTTCATTACCCAACTAGGTAATGCCATCAGTGCTCTTTTCCCAGTTCCCAGCACTGGTGAGGTTACCTAGTTTGGGTAATGAAACGTCTGCAAGAAAACAAATAAGCTCAGAGGTCCAGGTAGAGTGTTATATGTCACACACAATGTAGGCAATTCATTTAAAACCCCGTGTCCTTGAGATGACCCGTCCCCCCCAGGCCTACTGACACTACCAGGTTTTAAGGAACTTCTGGAAGGACATCAAAGACGGGACCAGTCACATGTTAGGGTGTGATGCTCCATAAGATGGGACCCATGGCAGAAAAGGTCTGTCTCCTGAGTCCAGATGTACTGTATTTTTCGGAGTATAAGTGCATCTTATACACCAAATGTAGCCCCGCCCACCCACGGGCCCCCACCCTTTGGCCTCTGCCTCCCAGCAGTTTACCTCCTTGCAGCAAGCAGCAAGAAGAAACAGCTCGTTTCAGCTTCAGCACAGCCTAATTAGCACAAGTTGATTGTCGGTTGGATCGGCCTCCCGACTCTTGGCTGTTTTGCGTGGGCCTCTGCTGCTTGCTGCAAGGAGGTAAATTTCTGGGAGCAGATTTTTTTTTTTCTTGTGCTAATCAAGCTATGCTGAAAATGAAAATGAAAGTAAAGCAGGCTGTTTGCTGCAATGAGGCAGAGGCAGAGGCAGATTTCTTTTTCTTGTTTTCCTCACCAAAAAAGGTAGGTGCATCTTATACTCTGAAAAATACAGTAATTCCTTAGTAGACAGGATTTGAAGCGTACCCCTTCTGCTGGACTTGATGGGATGGGCTGAGGTAATCAGAAAGTGACGGTCCTGCAAATTTCCTGGCCCCATACCATAAATGGCTTTCGAGGCCAAAACCCCGACTCAAGTGATTAGTGTTCATGTGTATATGTATGTGAGTGGATGGTTGGATAGATGGACGATCTGATGATACTGAAGGACAATGAAGTAATCTGAACAAATTCCTTAGCTGCTATCTCAACTTTCCAAAATCAAAAGAACGAGCGAACAACATACAAGGAAAAGCAGCTAGGTTATTGATTGGTCAATATTGGAAAAGGGATGTTATGCCTACAATTCAAGAATGGACTTTAAAGGTGGCCAGTTTTGCAGAAATGGCGAAGGTATCAGCATATTTAAAAGACCGGACTCAAGAGACTTATGCATGGGAGTGGAAGAAATGGATAGATTATGTGCAGAATAAATATCAAACTAGGAAGTACCAGATAGCTTTTAGCTGAGTGTTGTGAAGAAATGTATAGTATATAGGGGGTAAGATAGTTTAATGTTATGTGGAAATGTATAGTACACAGGGGGGAGAATGGAAGGGTGGTAAAGTATGATATAATATAATGTGGATGGATTTCACCTTGGGGAAGGTCATGGGAGCAAGGGAGGGTTAGGGAGGGAAGGGGGGGGGAAATGGGAAAATTTGTATTTGTAAAACTTTTTCAATAAAAAAAAAACATACAAGGAAAATCAGTTATTAAACCACACACAGGTAAGCAAAAAAAAAAGTTTCAGGTTTTTTTTTTTAATCTTCCCACTCATACGTACACACATCCCAAATAATTTACAGTCAGGTATTCATGTTTACAATTACATCCAGGTCTCAATAGCAGCACAACCGTTAAGAGAAACAAAATCAAAATGAAAGGGGAGAGAGGGAAAAGGGAACAGCGACCGCGACAGGTGTCTGATGACATAATTCTACCTAGGCTGATTCAGAGGAGTCTGTTCAATCCCCTGATGGCAAACAGAGCTTTCATACCTGAGGTTAACACACCTTTGTCTGCCAGAGATCTATTTTTTTTTTTTAATTTGATTTATATGCCGCCCTTCTCCGGAGACTCAGGGCGGCTTACAATGCGTTAAGCAATAGCCTTCATACTTTTGTATATTTATACAAAGTCAGCTTATTGCCCCCACAAACTGGGTCCTCATTTAACCTACCTTAGAAAGGATGGAAGGCTGAGTCAACCTTGAGCCTGGTAAGATTCGAACCTGCAGTAATTGCAGGCAGCTGGTCTTAATAACAGGGTGCATTAAACCACTGTACTACCAAGGCTCTTGGTGGGGGGGGGAGTTGAAAATATTGGCTTTCTAGAACCGCTGAGTTGCTTGCAGTTGGAAGAGGAGATTGGCTTGATCTAGAACAGGAGTCAGCAACCTGTGGCTCTGGAGCCGCATGTGGCTCTTTTAGCCCTCTGCTGCGGCTCCCTGTCGCTGGTTGGCTCCACAATTGATAGGGCTTTTGGGTTAGGGCAGGTAGAGGAAAAAGGACGCCCCGCTAGGAAGAGACTCTATGGGGGGGAACTGGACTTCCGGTCGGGTCCAGAATTGAATGGAAGGCTTCCAGGTAGGACCTTTTGAGTGTTTAAGGTTGCCAACCCCTGATCTAGAACAAGGTGTCTCCATGTTCCTTGATACCTTTCTAGAAGGAGTGTTGGTTTCAATTGCCATTAGTCCCTGCAAATGAGACCAAGTCTGGGTGTTTCTGTTCAGGCTATCAGCTATGCTACCTTTCAAACTGTCCCTTTGCATTCTTCTTCTACTCCATTTTCTGTCTCCCTTTTCCCATCATTAGTCATTCCTTGTCCTTTGGCTCCTTGGTAGTGTCCCTTCCTCAACTGTTTTAATTCTTTTTTCTTTCTTTTTTTTTCTTGAACTCTTATTCTTAAGAGATTCCCCCAGCCTCCTGGAGATTCCCTCTTGTCCATGAATGGTGCCATTTTGGCTCTGTTCAGAATCAGAAGTTAAGAGAATATGAATTTCACAGAACGCCTCCACACACGTGTCAGTTGGGTATTTGACATGGGTCGTTGAGCTAATGTATGTACTTGCTTTGTCTGGCACAGAAGTCAGCAACCTGCGACTCTGGAGCCGCATGTGGCTCTTTCACCCCTCTGCTGCGGCTCCCTGTCACTCAAAATATGCGTCACAACCACCAATGTGTGACACTCACCGGCATGCAATTTATTGAGCTTTTCAACCTCCAGTAGGCCAACCATGGATAAATGCAAGAAAAGAAAAGTTTCAGAAGAAAACAGAACGTTTAATTCAACTACATATGCTAGTTTTGTGGCCGCTCAAGAAATAGTCAGGCATGGGAAAGGTTTTGTGGCTCCTGGTGTTTTCTTTTCTGTGGGAAATGGGTCCAAATGGCTCTTTGAGTGTTTAAGGTTGCAGACACCTGGTCTAGCAATATGTGAACAGGACTGACAAAACGGATCCACCCAATATAATTTGCTTTTTAGCCTCCAGCAGCGGAGTTGATTCTTTAAAAAAATGTAATGGCATATCCCCAATTCTCTGTTTTATGTCTACGGCAAAAGCTTCCTTAGTTCCCGATGCCAAAGCTATCTCTGCTGAGAACTGGCAAACATTCTACCACTGATGTTTTGCTTGCAGAAATTCTTATTTTCTTTCTAGTCTGATCTAAAAATTATCATGCTGATGTTTGGCGTAATTGACAAAAGCGGTGACTGAAATGTGTTCCAGGCAGGGGGGATCACATTCGACCAATCCGAAGGCTTGTTATTGCCAGCGAATCACAGAAATGTAGTTGCACACAGCTATTTTTCTTTCTCGCCTGAAGGTTCGACTATATTCAGTTTCAGAAAAAAGGCTAGACTTAATTTTCAGACACCGGCCGACTTGCATTGTGATAACTATTGCTCTGTGCCTCTGCCTGTTTGTCTTAGGGAAAAACGGGACTTGACATTTTCAAAGAGGAACAGAACATCAGAAACGCCCAACATAGATTTTTATAGGTCAACTCAAGCACAAAAAGTCCTTTTGCTCAAATGAAGAGCGCGGATGACTGTTATCCGCATCCTCCCAAGATTCCCGGCGGTCCCGTTAATGCAGACGATACAAAACGTTTCCTCGTAAATGTCCACTTAAGAGGTATTTTTAGAAAAAAAAAAAATATATGAGTGGTTTAACATTTAACCTGAGCAAATCTGTGAAATGTCGAGGATCCAATTTATCCTAGTCGAGGGTGCCCAGCTGAATCTAATAACAGAAGGAAGAAGAAACAATTTTCAAGTCAATCCAGGAATTCATCAGCACGCAGTGTGTCAACTGCCTAGTCCGGGGGGAAAAAAGGGGTGGGAGGGTTGCTGACTGCGTGACCTCCATGAGCTCATTGAGGAAGTCCTGTCTTCCCCTTACAGGCATAGTCATTGATCTGCCTTAGGAAAACCTAAAAGAGAACAATCACCCATTCCACCATCTGTCGAATGCCCAATCCCGTGGGTCCTATCCTTTGGGCTTTGACATTTCCAAGGGTGGGGAAATCACCGCTCCCTTCGCAGGGCTCCACTTCCCCCGGAGAGAAACTGTCCTTTGAAAATGGCCTTGTGGCCGTTAACTCTTGTGATCTTGGTGCGTCCCTTGGTCTTCTTGGTGCTTAAACCGGTGAAGAACCACCGGTGGATATAATTCCGGCATCTGATACTTGTTATATTTGGAATACGGAGGGAGTCCCTCGTCGTGAACAAAGGATGGATTCTCGTAGCTGGTCTGAGACTTCTCTGCATCTTGGTCCGTGGCCAAGCCTTCTTCGATGTAGCGGTATTTCTCCAAAGTCAAACTCACGCTTGGCATCTTGGGGGGGCTCGACACCTTGTGCCTTCTCTTGGCTGTAAGCCGCCGATAGAAGAAGATGAGAGATAAGATGATGACGTCCACGAGGAACTCAAACATCTCGACCACCGAGAGGACAGAGGAGCCAAACCAAAGACTCCATTGGCTTCCCATGTTGGACATCACCAGGGTCACCTAAACCCCAAATAAAAACATGAACCGTACAGTTAGTGGCTTCCAACGTTGTTGTCTTCCTGGCATAAAGTGCAGGCATGAAAGAGGAATTCCTCCCCAACTTACGTTATATTCCGGAGACTCATCCCAAGAGTAGTAATCTAATTGCTCATAGAAAATATTCACCTTGGCAATATCCTTGCTGAAATGGAGGGAAAGAAAAGGTGAGCGAACTACAGAATTTCTCTACAGTAGAAAGTTTGTCCTTGAATCTGAGAGCCCTGATTTCAAACAGAAAAATTTTCGTTAAGTCCCCCGAAGGAAACTATCGTTGTTCCTATCAGGGAAGCAAGCCAAGTCACACACCGCCTGCAAATCACGGGTAGGATTTCTCCAGCCAAAGAACAAGAAAATCCTCTAACTAACCTCTTCATTGTGGTGATGTTGTACCTGTGGTCTGTCTGCAGCGCTCTGTGAATCCATTTCTGAAATAGAAATGTGGGGACCGAAATTAAAATCTGAAAGGAAAGACATAAGACCAAAAAAAGGCTGCACGCTAGACGGGGAGAACTGGTAGAAATACGGAGTTCAGCCAAGAATTCTGATGGGTCTCAGAGCGATGATGTAGGAAAGGCTGCCAATTATTATTTTTTTAAAATTGTGCTCAAAGGAAGGAGCATGTGGTACTTCCTCCCGTTTTCCCCAAAAGAAAGTTGGATGAAGTGTGACTGGCTCAGATTTTTGAAGCCCATCCCTGTGTATACCCATGTGTCTCTGTGAATTGTTATCACTGAAAGATATTCCATGAAATATGATCTTTATCCTATCAGGAGCTATTTAGCTCAAGGTGTGCCCTGTCTGTTCTCAGCCTTCCAAGGTCAAGAGAAGCAGGGACAGCTTCCAAATCCTTTCAAGAACGGTGGGATGGAAGCAACTCTATGGGAGGTACTTTTAATTGTTATGCTGTCCACTGTAAATCGTTACTACGTTCTTTCCCGTTCCCAGTCTGTGCAAAAAGAAAAAAGAAAAAGAAAAAGAAAAGAAAAAGTATTGCTTTACCTGAGATTTAGTTGACGGCCAGTTAGCGTATCCGGCGGAGAGCTTATACCAAGTTTCCCTGCCAATGACATCAGAGTCTGCTGTTAATTCCATACTGATCCAGCAAGTTTGCATTCATATTTACCTCAAATATTTTTGCAATATTGTCAAGCCCTCCCCAAAGATTTGGGAATCGCTGTAGTTCTATAAGATGATGAAAAACGAACTGGCGAACGCGCGCGAAGCGCGTACGCGAAGAGAACTGGTAGTAAAGCTGGTTAGAACCCACCACTGGTGTAGGGTCTCCTGCTTGGAAGAGGGGGTGGTGTTGGAGTAGATGACCTACAAATTCCCTTCCAACTCTGTTCATCTGTAATGTCCCTGAGGTGTGGAAACCTGGCCCAGAGAAGATTCAAGCCTGCAACAGCTTACGTGTCTGCGTGCACGCTTGGAGGATTTGAAGCATGGGAGGAGATGAGATTTCACGGGACAAGACAGGAAACAGCAAAAAACGAGGGGAGGTAAACCTGCTATCCTTCCATCCTGGTCTGATGGGGGGTTTTAAGGGTTAAATTTTAAATTTTTTAGATTTTATTTTGTATTGTGGCTTGTGTTTTTATTATTGTGAGCCGCCTTGAGTCCATTGGGAGATAGGGTGGCATATAAGCCGAATAAAATAAAAATAAATAAATCCACATTGAACATTCCTCGGCTACTCACTTGCACAGCTTGGGGCACTGGCTAAAGCAGATTAACTGGTGGTCGGTGAGCTCTTTGTACAGCAGATAGAAGCAATGACCTGGGGAAGAGAGGAATGAGGTCAATAGAGAGAAGGCAATCACCACAGGTAAAATAGTCGCTGAAGATTCAGAGCTGGAAGATCCCAAAGGAGAAGCTGAGCTTGGGCTTCGAGAAAACCCACGTTTCCTGTTTCCAGGGGAATACAGCTGGACTGTCATTTCCTATTTACAGCTGTGCAATATCTGGCTTTCCCTTCCTGTTTCCAACTGAATAGCCTTGGGTCAGGCTGCTGTCCAAACGCTAAACATGAGAGTGGGCGTTTAGGCTGCCTTATCCTCACCGAGACTTTGAAAGGCCGAAATACGGAACTGTCCCGTAGCAGCTCTAAGAACAAAGCAAAGATTAGCTCCCCCCTCTTTTTTTTTTTTTTTTACCTCAAGTATTAAGCCCACATCAATTTCTCAGTAAATGCATCAGCCTTTGAGAAAGTCCAGATGAGGAACCAAAACTACGAGGGCTAAACGCTACTATTGTTGTAAGGTTACAACAATAGGATCTTGCAGGAGGCCTTCCCTTTACAGTTCATAGAACTAGGGAGGGTTCCTTCTGAGATGTTTCCTCCACCCCATTCCGTCTGTGGGCTGAGATATCTCTTGTCAGGCCGTTGCTGCTGCTTTTCCTGCTGTCTCCCCCAAGGTTATTCTCACAGCCCATTACAGAACGGGACCACCATGGCAAAATAAACAGGAATTGAAAAATGAAGAATGGAAAAAAAAGGAACTGTTCTCCCTTGTCAAACTGTATTGGATACCCTTTGCAAAACAAAGGATGGTATTGAAGCTCTTAAAAGGTATAAATTGAGAGGGCACAAAGAAAAAGGCAGCTCTTGGGAGTTCCAAAAGGGCGGCAGAGGCAATAATGTACTGTAGCAGAGGTGGGTTTCAGCAGGTTCTGACCAGTTCTGGAGAACCGGTAGCGGAAATTTTGAGTAGTTCAGAGAACCGGTAGTAAAAATTCTGACTGGCCCCACCCCCATCTATTCTCTGCCTCCCGAGTCCCAGCTGATCGGGAGGAAATGTGGATTTTGCAGTAACCTTCCCCTGGATTGGGGAGGGAATGGAGATTTTACAGTATCCTTTCCCTGCCACGCCCACCAAGCCATGCCACGCCCACCAAGCCACACCCACAGAACCGGTAGTAAAAGAATTTGAAAGCCACCACCATACTGTAGCCTAGAGTGGGAGTTTGGCCCGTCTGCCCACTCCGAAATCTGACTAAAAGACAGTGAAGCAAGACATCCAACAAGCTTAGGGAGATAGATGTGGAGGACACCAACCAGATCAATGCCCTTGTCCATCTTGATTTCTTACCCCAGGCAGGATGTTTATTGTAGTTGCAATACTCGGCCCCAGGAGGTAATGGGTAAAAATAATACCCACAGCCACACTTCTGTACCATATGATGCTGGAAGCAGGAATGCAAACAGGCCTGCAAGAAGATGTGAAATGGCAACGTTGGTTGGGAGAGCAGAGCAAAACAGGGGGTGGGGTGGGGTGGGGGTTTCCCCTTATTGCGCTGAACTTGGAACCTCAGATTTATTTATTTAATTTTATTGAATTTCTATACCGCCCTTCTCCCGAAGGACTCAGGGCAGTGTACAGCCAAAAATAAAACCATTCGCTAGATTGCACGAGGAACATGGGTTAAGAGAAGCAGGGAGGGCTCTACCCAACCGAGGAACACGAAAATGGTACTGCTCTGGGAGTGAGCAGGGAAAAAGATCTGTTGACAAGAGGATTAAATGCTGAATTTTAGACCGGGATTGCAATTAGGTTCATAGCCAGGCTGTTGTGGCCCGCCAGCGGATCTGGCAGCAGATTCAGACAATGAGGAGATTGGGGAGGAACATGGGCCAGTCCTGGAGTCTGGGGAAGGCTCTGATGAGGGCTTTGCGTCAGAGGCGGAGAGGGGGTCAGGGCCGTCTGACAGTTGTCAGCTGCCTTCGGAGTCGGACATCAGTGAGGCAGATGAACAGCTGGAGCCTGTTCCCAGTGTGAGTTGCCAGGAGAAGGGAACAGTTAAGGAACAAGAGTCGACTCAGGAGTAAAGCCACAAGTGGACGGTGAATGTCCCCTCCCAGAGGAATAAAAGAGGAGCGAAAGGGGAGGGGAGTTTGCAGGAGACAATTAGTACATTTGGGTGAAGATCTGTTTCTGCATTCTTGCCAAGTATTGTTACAATATGGAGTCTGAAAGATATCGGCCTGGCCACTCTCCAAGCCTGATAAAGGTCGGTCATTGTGAACTACCTTGAAAGACTGTGGGAGAGGAAAGATTTTGCCGGAGAGGAATTAGCTGTAAATTAAATAAAAAGAGTTTATCGGGATGAGGACTCAGCTTCGTGCTGCTGGGGAAGCCTAAGTCAGAACACAGTAATTGAGAGGGGTTGGGCCTGGATATTGTTTGAATGGGGCACATGTTAAATATATGCTGTATATTTATACAGTGTAGTGATGGCTGCCAACTGGGAAGGCTTGAAAAAGAGGGACTAGACAAATGAATGGACAAGATCGTAACGACTGCTGTCTCCAGCATTGGAAACTGTAAACTGATCAATATCGTTTCCTAAGGAGTTCAGTGACTAAAAGGATGCAGCCGTCTCTGGACTTTCCAGGAGAAAGTCTAGGAATCTTGAACTTCTTTTCTCGGTCGTAACCTTGGCCCCAGGATCAACGGAGACGGGCCGGGATTCAAAGATGAGACATAATCAAATAAATGGGGACCGCGCCCTCTTCGCTTTCTCCATACCTGCAGTGTATACGTGCCATTGTAGAGTAATTTGATGTTGACATCTTCCCCGTTATTGGTACATTGGCTGTATTTCCCACCCAGGCGTGACACCTCATCCTAGACCGTTGGGAGAGAAAAACAGCATTTTATTGCAAAATTCAGTGTCTCCAAACCCAGCTGCTGATGCTTGGTACTCTCTGGATTAAGTCGAAATGCTTTCCCTATACCTGTCTTTTTGGGAATATGCTTTGTTCGCTTGCCTTGGCTGGTTGCTTGGGAGAGTATATACATATAGAGGACAGTCTACTGCTCTTGTGGCTAATGGGGGTTCCTCATTTGTCAACACTGAACTGTAGAGGTAGTCCTCGATTTACAGCCATTTATTTAGTGACCATTCGAAGTTACAACAGCATTTTTCACTCTTACAACAGTTGCAGAATCTCCATGCTCATAGGATCAAAATTCGGACGTTTGACAACTGGCAGGTCATTATGACGTTTGCAGTATCCCCGGGTTATAGGGTCACATGTTGAGACCTTCCGACAAGCAAAGTCAATGGGGAAGCCAGATTCCCTTAACGACCATGTTACTCACTTAACAAAATCGTAACGACTGTATATTGTCTCCAGCATTGGAAACTGTGAACTGATCAATATCGTTTCCTAAGGAGTTCAGTGACTAAAAGGATGCAGCCATCTCTGGACTTTCCAAGAGAAAGTCTAGGAATCTTGAACTTCTTTTCTCGGTCGTAACCTTGGCCCCAGGATCAACGGAGACGGGCCAAGGTTACGACAAGCAAAGTCAATGGGGAAGCCAGATTCCCTTAACGACCATGTTACTCACTTCTTATCAGTAAGCTACTTTACTTCTTATCAGTAAGCTACGTGTTTCCGCATCCACCCACCCATGTTACTCACTTAACAACTGGAGTGATTCAGTTAAACAACTGTGGCCCGAAAGGTCATAAAATGGGGCAAAACTCACTTAACAGCTGTTTTGTTTAGCAACGAAAGCTTGGGGCTCCATTGTAGCCCTAGGTAGAGGACTACCTGTCAATCACCTGCTGGGTATCTTATAGACCAGGGGTCGGCAACCTTAAAACACTCAAAGAGCCACAAAAGTCCTAACTGGAAGCCCCCCGTTCAATTTTGGAGCCAACCGGAAGTCCGGTTCCCCCCACCATGGAGTCTCCTCCTAGCACGGAGTCGTTTTTTCCTCTACCTGTCCTAACTGAAAGCCCTATCAATTGTGGAGCCGACCGGCGACAGGGAGCCACAGCAGAGGGATGAAAGAGCCACATGCGGCTCCAGAGCCGCAGGTTGCCGACCTCTGCTATAGACCTAACAATCTCCCCGCCAGCATTTCCAGTTCTTGAAAGTCGCCTTCGAGAGACCAGCAATCCCACCTGTTTGATGCCGATGGTACTTTTGGTCCCGGGTCTGATGTCAAAACCTTCGTGCTCCAAAAAGGGGGTTTGGTTGTGCCGGTGAATCATGACTCTCACGCCCGCCGTGGTGGACAGCAGAGGGATGTGGTCTTTTTGCTCCACTTTGAGAATGAGGGATAGGCCTGTATCGGGAAGCAGGAGGTAGGGGAAGGAGAACCGGGAGGACATTTTAAAATCAGGATTCAGCAGAAGAGGGCAGGGTTTGTTTCTCTTGTGCTCGGATTGTACTGCAGGTGAGGAGGTTGATAGAAACCGAATCTGCCATGCACATGGCTTGCCTCGGATGTTGTGATTAGCAAGTATGGGAGCAACACTGACTGTGTGGGTTGTGTTTCACTTGTGAATTATTCACTGTGACTCTGCAGCCTCCCATGTAAATAGAGAAGGGAGTTATCTGTCTTGAGGAATATGCAGTGGTGGAGAATGCATGTGCTTCCATGTTCTCCTGTACACATCGAGGAAATTCACAGATTTCAAATAGGTTAGGGGAAATGTGGGGAAATGCCTGTTCACATTTAGTGAAATTTTTATATCATTTGTACCATCCACACATTTACATGGACTGAAATGTTATTATTTTTTCATATATATTTTTCTGACCGGATCTCTTAACTTGATGTTTTGGCCACCCTAAATTCTGAGTTTTTATTTTCGGCTACGCGTAGAACCCTTCGGTGGTGAACATTAGATTCGGCAAATGGACCCTGTTCCTCCTTTTGCTTTTAACGTTTCCATTTTAGTTTCCCTGAAGCTGCCTCTCTTATTAATATCGCTGGTGTTGTATATAACAAGTACCGCTTATATTGTTTTAAGCTGATTTAGCATGGTTTGCTCTACTTTATTGTTTTTACTGCCTTTTTTTAAAAACAACAACAACGATATTCTCACGAGTTTTACCGGGCATCTTCGGTCAATCTGCAAAAATAATACAGCGATGTTTTTTTTTTCTAGGACTTGTAAAAACAACAAAAGCTCTGAAAGGCTCAGGGAGATTTAAGGCCCGATTTGCACCGAGATGGAAAAATCTCTGTGACTCACCCTATCCTCTTTCCTTGGCTCTCCCTAGAGTAACACGTTCTAAAAACAGTGTTAGCCTCTCATAAACTTGCCGTCTGCCTGTTTAAACACATCCTGTATTTTATGTCTGTTATGCTCGGAGCAACCTGTATCTGGAATTGTGATTCCCCAAATGGCTGCCCAGGTCTGTAGCGCTGTTTTCGTTCTCTCCGCCCTGCCCTCCAGATTTTTTCTCATTGCCTCTCACTTTCTCTGTTCTTTATCAGTAAGGTGACCTGAGGTCATGGGATCCTGCTTTTTCCACAGTTACTCTGATTAAAACCAGTCTTCAGTTTTTATATATATATATATATACACACGTTTCCTCCAAAATATGACCGGGATTTATATTAATGTTTGTTCCAAAAGACGCATTAGGACATAGAAGTTGGAGCTACTTTTGGAAGCTGGAGAAACATTTCAGAGAAGGTGATTGTAAACCAGTAACGCTGCCGAGAAAACTGCATCAACCTGTTTGTTAAGCTTATCTTGATTCGAAGGAAACACTTTTTGATTGTTTTGGGGGGGAAAAACAGCAGTTGAGAGATCACCTTGCATTTAAAAGTCTAAGAACCTAAAGATAGCATCTTGTTTTCCCCCCCAATGGCCAATCAAATCCTGAAAAAAAAAAGAAAACAGAAGGCACAGCGCAGCAACCCTCAACCACCGGCATTTCAATCTAATTTTGCAAGATTTGGATTAATTGGCTTATTTTGGGGGGGGGGGATCTGTACATACCGTAAACAATTCCTGGCTTGAAAGCTTTCCAGAACTTATCCGTTCCATTCTTGTTAAGGGTGAAGCAGCTTCCGTAGACCGGGTGGTGAAAATGTTCGTGATCGCTGTTGTGAAAAGACATCACAGAAAGAAAAAAAGAATGAAAATAGGCCCAGAAAAAAAAAAAATTGAAATGATAAAATGCATTTTCTGGGCATGGTGATTGTTAATAGTGGACCGGTTTTCTCCAAGTTGGGAAGGGTTTTATGTTTCATTTGTTCTGGTTGTGATAAACGGTATAAACCAGAGGTCCCCAACTTTTCCAGCTTCGTGGACCGGCAGGGTGGATTCCACACAAGTGGCGGTACACTTGAAAGTACACACAAAGTACACACACACACACACACACACACACACACACATACAAAGTTCCATTTGCACAAGTGCTTAAGAAAATGGAGCTATGCATGCACGCTCGGGCTTCTGCGGCCCCATTCTGAATGGGCCGGGGCCAGGTACTGGTCTCACCCCATATATGCCCTGAGCAATCCATAGGCTGGTCTAGGAAAGCCACTGGCCTCGAGTCACCCAGGAAGCTCCATAATCAAATGGTCAGTTAAATTGGGCCCTCATGTCCCCATCCAACACTTTAACTGATATATTACAGTGGTTTTTCTAGGATGGCTTCTAAAAGATTTTTTAAAATATATATCTTTACAGCAGTATCAGTGGTGAAATCCAATTTTTTTTTTACTACCGGTTCTGTGGGCGTGGCTTGGTGGGCATGGTGTGGCTTGGTGGGTGTGGCAGGGGAAGGATACTGCAAAATCCCCATTCCCATCCCACTCCAGGGAAAGGATACTCCAAAATCCCCATTCTCTCCCCACTCCAGGGGAAGGATACTCCAAAATCCCCATTCCCTCCCCACTCTGGGGCCAACCAGAGGCGGTATTTGCCGGTTCTCTGAACTACTCAAAATTTCCGCTACCAGTTCTCCAGAAACTGTCAGAACCTGCTGGATTTCACCCCTGAGCAGTATGATCCAATTTAATCTAAATCTTGTGGAGACATTGTGTAATCCGTTATATTTACACCTGCTCGGTGGATTGAGTAAAGTTCATGTCTGGCAATTCCTTAGCATATCCAAGAGCTTGTGAATTTCTTAAGTTTTGTCTGGATAAGCCTAAAACAAATGTTTGCTTAGCGGATATGGTGATAGCGTGATGATTTTGCTTCTTGCAGTCTGTTCCCTTGTATCTAATTTCAAAACAGACTGGGCAGAGGTTGACGTTTCCTGCTCGGGCTCCACCAAAAAGAGAGAAAAAACCCCCCCCAACAACCTAGGAAAGGTGATACTGTGTACATACAGACATGATGATGAGGCAAGATAAAAAAAATAATGGTGAAGAACCACATGTCAGTTCTAAGGTCAAAAGTCACCCCCTGCAGGGTATTCAAGCCAAGTGTAATCAGAGAGCTGGCACAAAGTGAAAGGTTTATTGAAAATTCAAATGTTGATAGACAAAAAGTCTTAGGTTGATAATAGGCCTATTAGGATCGTTTGCTTCATCAAATCACACCTTCTGAAGTTGAAAGGGATTAGATGTCCTTAATCTGGAAGAATGAGAAGGAAGGTCACACTGGAGAAGAGCCTAATGCTGGGAACGATGGAGGGCAAAAGAAGAAGGGGACAGCAGAGAACGAGGTGGCTGGATGGAGTCACCGAAGCAGTCAGCGTGAGTTTAAATGGACTCCAGAGGATGGTAGAGGACAGGAAGGCTTGGAGGAACATGGTCCATGGGGTCGCGATATGTTGGACACAACTTCGCAACTAACAACAACAACAAACAAACAAATCTGGAAGACCTAGAGCTAGCTAGAGGTTTGGTTAGCACAGAGATATAGCCTATATTTCAAGATTTGTGGATGGAATGGAAAAATCTTGGGTGCAATCTCCGGGGAGACTTTTTTTTAAAAAAAAAATGATTAGCAAACTTTCGTTATTTTATTCGCCACACTCCACGTGCAAATCTATCTAAATCGAGATCTCCAAACTCGGCAACTTTAAACCGCGTGGACTTCCAACTCCCAGAATTCCTCAGCCAGCGCCATCTGAGGAACGGGCTAGAAGATCAGAAGGGCTGCAGTTTTTCTGGGTCGAAGGCCACAGGTGGGCCTTCCGAAGGACATGATGACGTTTGGCTACATTGCCAGAAGGATCAGGGTGGAGCCAGGAGAAAGATAAAAACCTGGATTGCCTCAATGCTTCTTTCTGAATTACAACAGACATGCTGTTCACTTGATTACTCTCCAAGCGTGCAGTTGAGCATTTCCCCTTTCTGGCGGGTTAAATATTAAAATTGGGTATCTTATAGATATCTCAAATAAATATAGAGAAGGCCGAGAAGAAAGAGGCATGGGAGGGAAGAAAATCCCAAACGGACCCATTTGTCCAGCCCAACGTGAGTTGTTCCAGTGACACAAAGTGAAACCTATCACTTATTTGTGCAATCCGACTAGCTTTGGGCTGGGTGACTCCGCAATACGGCAAAAAAAGGGACCTTTTGTCCTTTCTTTCATGTCCAGGTGAGTTGCAAAGCCTCTGCAATGTCCCCAGGACAATGCTCGGGGCAAGTGTCAGGAGAAGTTATTTAACCAGGCGTGGGTAGGTTTGCAATGGTTTTATCAGATTGTTCTCAACATGACGGCGGTTGTGTCGGAATGGAAAAAGCGAATTGTGAGCATTGGGCGGCGCTCGGGGTAGCTTCGGCCTCCCCTTCACCTCGAGAGATATAGGAAGCAGGAGGGAGTTTGGAGCAATGGCGAGATTTCCCCCCACCCCCCACCCCAAGGAGAAAGCTGTCGATGCCCCGTTGTGAAACTTCGGAAACAACTTGGTGAAATTGGTGATTTAAATAGGTGGGGGGGGGTGCTTGACAAGTGGGGTTAGAAGCAGTGGTGGAATTAATTTTTTTTTTACTACCGGTTCTGTGGGCGTGGCTTGGCGGGCATGGTGTGGCTTGGCGGGCGGGGCAGGGGAAGGATACTGCAAAGTCTCCATTCCCACCCTACTCCGGGGGATGGTTACTGCAAAATCTCCATTCCCTCCCCACTCGAGGGGATGGTTACTGCAAAATCTCCATTCCCTCCCCACTCCTGGGGGAAGGATATTGCAAATTCTCCATTCCCACCCTACTCCAGGGGAAGGATATTGCAAAATCTCCATTTCCACCCCACTCCAGGGGAAGGTTATACTGCAAAATCTCCATTCCCACCCCACTCCTGGGGACGGT
Source organism: Pantherophis guttatus (assembly GCF_059756535.1). NCBI lineage: Eukaryota > Metazoa > Chordata > Lepidosauria > Squamata > Colubridae > Pantherophis > Pantherophis guttatus. Next base: position 4,667,623 of record NC_142077.1, read on the forward strand.
TACTGCAAAATCTCCATTCCCTCCCTACTCCAGGGGAAGGTTACTGAAAAATCTCCATTTCCTCCCCACTCCAGGGGAAGGATACTGCAAAATCTCCATTCCCTTCCCTACTCTGGGGCCAGCCAGAAGTGGTATTTGCCGGGTCTCCAAACTGCTCAAAATTTCCGCTACCAGTTCTCCAGAACCTGTCAGAACCCGCTGAATAGCATCCCTGGTTTTACGATGTCAGTCAAAAGGTTGGACAAGGGAAGCATTTCCATACTGGGGAGGTGATAATCCGGAGCAAAACAGCACACCTTCCCCAATAGCAGATGGAGATGTTAATTACCTTGTTCGGCACGGCTCCCCATCGTATTGGCAAGAATAGATCAAGTTTTTGAAGCGATCATCATTCTGGGACATTTTGATAATGGACGGGATCTGTGACATGATATTCATGTAGTGGAAACGGTACCACTCTTGGACAGCATCCACTCCAGAAATGTAGACCTTGTTGTAACAATTTCCACCTGTTGTGTTGCACTTGGGAACAAAAAAAGAAAAGAAAAGAAAAGGAGGAGGATAAATATGCTGAGATTCTAAGAAACTGTAATACAGGTAATAACAGATTAACAGAGTTGGAAGGGACCTTATAGGTCATCTAGTCCAACCCCCCGCCCAAGCAGGAGACCCTACACCGTTTCTGACAAACGGCAGTCCGGTCTCTTCTTGAAAGCCTCCAGTGATGAAGCTCCCACAACTTCCGAAGGCAACTTCTGTTGCATCGGTTGATTGTTCTTATGACCGCAACTGAACCCCAACTTCCTGTTGCTAAGCGAGAGCGTTGTTAAGTGAGTTTTGCCCCATTTTACGACCTTTCTTGACATGGCTGTTTGGTGAAAGACTGCCGTTGTTAAGTTAGTAACACGGTTGTTAAACAAATCCGGCTTCCCACTGGACTTTTGTTTGTCAGAAGGTTGAGAAAGGGGATTTCGTGACCCTGGGACACTGCAACCGTCGTAAATATGAGTCAGTCACCAAAGTGTCTGAATTTTAATCACGTGACCACGCGGATGATGCAAGATAGGTCATCATTTGTAAGTTACTTTGTACAGCTCTGTTGTAACTTTGAATGGTCACTAAACAAACTGTCGTAAGTCGAGGACTACCTGGACAAGGTTTGGATAGATGCTACTGCTTTTGTGGACACTGCTTCCTACAATAAGGTAAAGGTAAAGGTTCTCCTCGCACATATGCGCTAGTTGTTCCTGACTCTAGGGGGCGGTGCTCATCTTCGTTTCAAAGCCGAAGAGCCAACACTGTCCGAAGATGTCTCCATGGTCATGTGGCCGGCATGACTCAGTGCCAAAGGCGCACGGAACGCTGTTCCTTTCCCACCAAAGGTGGTCCTTCTTTTTCTACTTGCCTTTTTTATGTGCTTTCGAACTGCTAGGTTGGCAGAAGCTGGGACAAGGAACGGGAGCTCACCCCATTACGCGGCACTAGGGATTCGAACCGCTGAGCCACCACATCCCCTTACAACAGAAACCCACAAATAAGACACAAGGGACAATTTGCCCTGTGAGTAGTGGATTATCTGTCCCTTTCAACTTTGATCATTCTGGTCTAGCTTTTCTCCCTTCCAGCAGACATTACTTCTTATGCCCGAGAGAGAAGAGAGAAACAAGATTCAATCTTTAAAAGGGGGAGAAATCTCTCTATTCCCCCCCCCATTTTTAAATGACTTCTCTTTCCGCAAGCACAAGGCCGCGACGTTAACACTGCTGCCACTAATGCAACATTGAAATTAAGATGTATATGGACCACATCGCCACCCAGTGGTGGGTTGCCCACGGTTCGGACCGGTTCGCAAGAACCGGTAGTAAAACCGGCAAGAGGCTCCGCCCAATGACCCGGACATCATAGGCGATCTGCGCATGCACAGAAGCTTCTGCGCATGTGCAGAATAGCGTGGGCGCGATGCGAACCGGTAGTAAAGGTAAGTAGAACCCAAGATTTATCGCCACCCATAAATCTTGAATCCGGATGTCAAGATACTACGGGAGCCTTCTCACTAAGCCGGTATCTCATGAGTTGTCCCATGGAAGCTCTGAGCAATACACTTCTTGCCTTCCTTAAGCTATGCTTAATTGCCAGGTTTGTTGCTGGCGTTTAACAATAACATATGCCTTAAGCCCATGATTATTATTTATTTTACAGGTACAAAAGGAGCGGAGGCTATTGTGGGAGAGAGGCAAGAACTGAGTTGGGGGAAGCGCCTTGCGCTGGACTGAGTCACAGTTTTTTTTTTTTTAAAAAAAAAAAGCTCCCTCTTTCATCATGATGATTCTACACTAGTAAAAAGCTTGCCTCACTTCCTCCAGATTGGATGGCCTGGGCTTTTTTATCCCTCCCAACTGACTGATTGACAGTAGAAACTCTGCTCTCACCCAAGGCGGGGGGTTATCTCCTGGTGATTAAGGAGTTATCTAATCAGGGAATTAAGAAATTTAAGGAAGATAGCAAGGTTACTGGGCAAAAGTTCTTTCTCTTTTTCCAGATCAATGCACTGGGAATGCTCGAGGTAGTCCTTAACTTACGACGGTTTGTTTAGAGAACGTTCGAAGTGAAAAATGCGACATGTGACCATTTTTCACGGTTACGACCTTGGCGGCATCTCCGTGATCAAAATTCAGACGCAGATGCCTCGTGTATATGTCCCGGGGTGTGTGTGTGTGTGTGTGTCACATGATCCCCTTTTGCGAACTTCTGGCAAGCAAAGTCGACGGGGAAGCCGGATTCGCTTAAATCGGGTGACTAACTTACCAACTGCAGTGATTCAGTTAACAATGGAGGCAAGAATGGTGGTAAAACGGGGCAAAACTCGGTTAACCAACGTCTCACTCAACGAAGGAAATTTTGGGCTCAGTTGTGGTCGTAAGCCGAGGACCGCCTGTACTAAATACATTAAGTCCTCATTGATCTTTTGTTCAGAGAATAGAATAACAGAGTTGGAAGGGACCTTGGAGGTCTTCTAGTCCAACCCCCTGCCCAGGCAGGAAACCCCACACCACTTCAGACAAATGGTTAGCCAACCTCTTCTTAAAAACTTCCAGTGTTGGAGCATTCACAACTTCTGCAGGCAAGTTGTTCCAATTATTAATTGTTCTAACTGTCAGGACATTTCTCCTTAGTTCTAAATTGCTTCTCTCCTTGATGAGTGTCCACCCGTTGCTTCTTTTCTGCCCTCAGGTGCTTTGGAGAATAGCTTGACTCCCTCTTCTTTGGGGCAGCCCCTGAGATACTGGAAGACTGCTATCATGTCTCCCCAAGTCCTCCTTTTCATTAAACTAGACATACCCAGTCCCTTCCTTCAAAAAGTAAGGCTACATTGAGAATCCTTCAAATTCTAAATTTGATGCAAGTGGTCAATAAAAGAAGGCATTACAATTGGGGGATGGGGGTGGGGGGAAGGCGTTCCACTTACCAGCCGAAACCCCACTTTTCCACCCATCTTCACTAGGGCGATGTTACGATCCAGATGAAATCTGGTGCTGTTGACCTGGCCAGGATTTTCTCCTGAAATGTCGATGCTGACGTCTTCTGGGGTGCTCTTAGGAATGTGGAAGCCATATAAATTGTATAAAGTTTCCCTCGCCAGATTATCCAGTTCAGCTATATCTTGATTGACTGGGCTGATCCTGGGGAAGATGGCAGACATGACAAAGGATTTATAAAACCCAGGGAAAAAAACCTCTGAGATCTTGTTTGGGAGGAAATACTATCCTATTCCCTAAACACTAGAGTATGCTGGGTTATGCTAATTATCCCATTAATTATGTTTGATTAATCTCCAGGAACCTTTCCGCTCACAGTCAACAGTCGTCAAGGCCATCAGCAAGAGCTAAAATCAGTTCAGCTGTCTAGAGCCATAACATTGGCCTAATTACTCTCTGATCCCTGATTGGCTACGACACCCATATAAATCATTTGATTCGTTTAGTCATCCAATTTGTAAGCTGCTTCGGTTCTCCCGGGGACAATATGAGGCGAACAATACCCTGTTTCCCCAAAAATAAGACCCTCTCTTATTTTGTTTTGCCACAAAAAAAACCCACCAGGTCTTATTTTCGGAGGGAGATGTCGTCCACTGATTCACCTCACTTGCACGGATCGCAAGAGCTGTTGTGGAGCAGGGGAAACGTTTGGGAAATTGAATCGAAATTGAATTTCTGTTCAATTTCCCAAAATTCAGCAGGGGTGGGGAGTGGGGGTGGGGGTGGGGAAACTTACCTAGAAGGATTCAAATTGCAAAGAGTGATGGCAGGGAACATCTTTGGTTCCGAATGCACCGACATCGACATGACTACAGGGTAGGCCCAGTACTGGTTGAAGATCAGTGCAAACTGCCAGTAGAGCATAGCGAAGCTGGATAAGAAGAGCAGAGCCCAGAAGGCTGTTTTCATCCGATTGCTGTTCGAGCAGACCAAGCGAATGGTGCCATGGATCGTGGTATTTAGACAGAAGAACTCAAAGAGGTCCTTGAAAGAGCTGTAGAATTCAATCAGGGCTGCGTCATCCTCCTTTGTTTCGTCCTTCGTTTCTTTCGGCAAAGCTTCCCCCATTCTGTAAATCTGAAAACAGAAGGTTGGAATTCTGAATTAGGACAACCCAGAGGTAAATACCAGAGTCAGGCTCTTTTCAGGGATTTATAATCCATCACTCCTCCTCTTTTCCTCTCCCCCCACCTCTCTCCAAGTTTGAGAATTTCCAAGCAGTGTGATTAATCCAGTGCCTGGATTCTAAACTTTGATGTCTGTAATAATTCCTCATTCTTACAAACCTTAAATAGGTCTCCAGGTCCAATAATTGTCCAGAAGAAGGAGTGAGGAATTTAAATCACAGGATACAACTTTCAGGAGTATCGTTCTATTTTCCCAGATTTCAACACTGACTGGTTTACACGTGTTAGTACCAGTTACCAATTGCAGTGTTCCATGGGTGGGCTGGGTAGATGATTTCTAATTTTTTATTTTTTATTTTGAAAGACTTGTCAAATCAACAAAGAGAATACAGCAGCAGTCTTAGGAGAACAGCTGTTTCTTCACTGGAGAACCTATGCTAAAATCTTGATTAGGCAAGATTGGTTTTTTTAAATTATCATTTTAATAAAACTTTTTTTTTTTTTTTAGCTACAACAAAGACTAGTCACCTATTTCCAAGAAGTCCTTACAACAATTTAAGAAACAGAGCAAAGTCTTTATAAGATGCTGCTCTCTGCTGGTTGAGATCAAAGACAGCCGAATGCGTACTGGATGTTACGCTGGGCAGAATGAGTAATAATATTCATGTACATAGTTTCAAGGCTTTCCACCAAAAAATGTTCCACGTCAGGCCAAATTTAGAAGTTTCAGACTCATATGACAAAAGCTTTTCAGGGAATTGTTCTAAAAAGCCGACAAACAGGAATTTCATGGCTTGAAGAAAAGGAAAGGACAGAAGTCAGAGAAACTATAAGACAGGGACTGGCAACCTTAAACACTCAAAGAGCCACAAAACCAGAAGCCCCCTGCTCCATTCTGGAGCTGACCGGAAGTCCGGTTCCCCCACCATAGAGTCTCCTCCTAGCCCGGTGTCCTTTTTCCTCTACCTGTCCTAACCGAAAGCCCTATCAATTGTGGAGCTGACTGGTGACAAGGAGCTGCAGCAGAGAGATGAAAGAGTCACATGCGGCTCCAGAGCCTCAGGTTGCCGACCCCTGCTGTAAGGAAATGAACAGGAGAAGCATTTGCCTTTACAGATGTCTCTGTAAGGAACTGTATTTTTGGATGTTTTTTGCAGAAAACATCTATAACTGGATGGCGGTTACTAAATTCATCTCATTTCCATTTGCAGTTATCATTCTTTTCTATGCTGACAGCCAGCAAAGCAAAACTGGTGGAAAAAACCCCCAAATGTGTTTCTTGGATTTGTGAGTGAGCAGAATTACAATGAATTTCTTGTAGAGAAAATCACTGAAGTAAAATAACCAGTCGATATATTTGTCTTGGAGGTGGGTGGGTGAGCAATATAGCCAAGAATTGAGTGTGTGTCTTTATAAGAGTCCTTCTGCCTGGGAAATATTTTGAACAGCAAGAGAAGTTACTTGAATTTGCACAAAATCAGCCATCCTAATTCCAAACTCAGATTTCACTATGGTTCTGCTTTCAATATGCTTTCAGGCAGTGGTGGGATCCTACTGGTTTAACAACCCCGGTTCGCTGAGCTCGTGCTTCGTGCGCTCCCATCTCGCTCGTGCGCCAGATGCATGCGCAAAAAATTGAACTTCTGCGCCACTGAGAGCAAGGAAAACAGCTGAGGAACGACAATCTACTCTGCCGACTCAATCAGCCAGGCTTCGGAAGCAGAAATATAGGTGAGTATAACGCAGGGGTGGGCAGGCCCATTTCAAAGAAAGAGAGAACTGGTTTGCTCACCGCTGAAAGTCGGAGTTAACGATTTGCCCGAACCGGTCCGGACCGGTAGAATTCCACCACTGCTTTCAGGCTTCTGCTTTATTTACCTCTTTTCAGAAATGTTCACCTTTTTCACTGTTCAAAGGTTAATTATAAAAATATTCAAAATTCTACTGCCTGTAATACACATACAAAAATCCCCATCGCTGCCTTAAACGTCGAAACACTCGGTTTGAGTTCTACCTCTTCCCGATCCATTGATTATCTGACTTCCGAAGCCATTTTACATTTCTGTTTTTCCTCAGTAGGAAAGTTAAACCGAATTCCAGGCAGAAAAGGAGTTGCATAACAGTTATATGATGCAAGCAATTGAGTTATATACCAATGTCATCATTAGGTTAAAAAAAAAGCTAAACACTTGTTATTATCTGTACTGATGATAACATTAGGCCCAGGACAAGTAGCTACTGAATCATCTTTGCATTTCCAACACCGTGTTGCACAGAAAATACAGTGATTCAAAGCCAGATTCTGCACTCATTATCCAACACTGTGACTTCTAATGTAATGAAATCCTGTTGGAGGATGCGTGCCACCGTCTGATCCACCCACCAAAATTCACTAGCTAACAGGAAAAGCCCTTGATGCCATTTGGGGAGATCATAAAAGTCCCATCTACTCAGTCAGGTGGAATCAAAAGCATCACTAACCCATGATTTGATGCACAGGAAGTCCTCGAATTAACAAAAGTTCATTTAGTGACCGTTCGGAAGTTACCACGGCACTGAAAAAAACCCGCGACTTATGACCGGTTTTTCAGACTTGCAACCGTTGTGGCATCCCTAATGGGAACGTGATCAAAATTCGGCCGCTTGGCAACTGTCGCGGTGTCCCGAGGTCATGTGATCCCCATTTGCGACCTTCAAGCAATGGGGAAGCCAGATAACATTGTGACGTTATACCCAAATAATATTAAAGCTTAATACAAAATAAAAATGCTTAAAAATTAAATATTAAAAATATTTGAAGATTCAAGCATGCAGGGGAGGGATTTGCTGTTCTAGGAACAGAGGTTCTGTAACTGATGCTTATTTCTTTTTTTTTTAAAGTTCTGTCTGATCTCAGTTAAGTTTAAAAGGATCAGATGTGATTGATCTTTGCATGGGAAAGCATGAGAGACTGAGAGCTGGAAGTAGAAAAAACTCCAGAAAGTGGCAATGGGAAACTCTTTATCTACTGTTGCCAAGAAAACTCATGAATGAGTATGCAAAATTGCTAGAAGTCACAAAGTTGCCAAAAAAAAAAAAAGTGTTTGGTGCGTATGGGGAGATTGAATTTTGGAGCTACCTCTTTGGTAATCATTCCCTTATGAGAAGTTGTGTTAAGAGTCCCCGTTCTGGAGATGGGGATTTAAAATAGCAGCAATTATAAAACATGGTCTTCTTTTGGACTAATCCTGTGGTTGTTGAATGCAGGCAGAGAACAAAGTGCATCTTCAGAAGGTAGAATAGAATAGAATAGAATAAAATAGAATAGAATAAAATAGAATAGAATAGAATAGAATAGAATAGAATAGAATAACAGAGTTGGAAGGGACCTTGGAGGTCTTCTAGTCCAACCCCCTGCTTAGGCAGGAAACCCTACACCACTTCAGACAAAGGGTTATCCAACATCCTCTTAAAAACTTCCAGTGTTGGAGCATTCACAACTTCTGGAGGCAAATTGTTCCATTGATTAATTGTTCTCACTGTCAGGAAATTTCTCCTTAGTTCTAAATTGCTTCTCTCCTTGATCAGTTTCCACCCGTTGCTTCTTGTCCTGCCCTCAGATGCTTTGGAGAATAGCTTGATTCCCTCTTCTTTGGGGCAGCCCCTGAGATATCGGAAGACTGCTATCATGTCTCCCCGAGTCCTTCTCTTCATTAAACTAGACATACCCAGTTCCTGCAACCGTTCTTCTTATGTTTTAGCCTCCAGTCCCCTAATCCTCTTGGTTGCTCTTCTCTGCACTCTTTCTAGAGTCTCCACATCTTTTTTTACATAACTTATTTACTCATTCCAAGCCTCTTGATTCATTTCGCTCATTCAGCTTCCGCTGGATTGATCCTTAATTGTAGTCAACAGTACAATATATATATATATATATATCACCTGTATCCTGAAGCCACACACTCTACACTACAATTAAGACACGTTTCACTTCAGTATGTAGCAATTATAAACTTGTTTCGGGCACCAACGGCAGGGCCACGCAATAAATGCCCAGGAAAGAGAGGAGAACAAAATACCTCTAGTCTTGTGCCCGCTGTATTTGTCCCTAGGATTCTGTTGAGTGGAGTTTGGCAGAGCTGTGAGAAGGCGTCTCCGGGTTTGGCATGAAGCAGCCGGCAAAAGATCCCGAAAGCGTTCCTTTATAACCACAGATAAGGCCTAGGAGCTGTCCAGCCTCAGTATGCAAATTGAGAGAGTTGAGTCATCTTTCCAAGGGGCTGGAGTTTTCTCGGCCTCCGGTCCATCAGCTGGGCTTCCTTGCCTTTTCAAGGGAATCAGAAGTGATTGGACCAGAAAATCCAGTTAGGAAGGGGGGGGAGGGGGGGAAATGACAAATTTCACTTCGCTGGAATGCTGATGAGGTTCTACTTGGTTTGGAATGGAAGGGCTCTTTGGAGGGATTTTAGAGGTGATTTTGGGCTGTCTTTTCAGAACCGCTTGTTCCTGGGTTCCAAGTTCAAAGATGCTCTTTGAAAGTCCAGGTTCCCATCTCTTTTCATCGCGCTAAAATAATTTGGATGTTTCTTAGAAGCTTTAGGACTTCAGGTTGATGTCAAGTCACTTCCTGTATCCCCTGCAATCCCAAAGTGGTTTCGTGGAAGAGCTACTCTAGTATGAGAGAGAATATAATCAGAAATAAAGGGGATTCACACTGTTAACAGAACCTGAATCAGTGGTGGGATTCAATTTTTTTTACTACCAGTTCTGTGGGCGTGGCTTGGTGGGAGTGGCAGGGGAAGGATACTGTAAAATCTCCATTCCCATCCCACTCCAGGGGAAGGTTACAGCAAAATCCCCATTTCTTCCCAATCAACCGGGACTCGGGAGGCAGAGAATAGATGTGGGCGGGGCCAGCCAGAGGTGGTATTTTCCGGTTCTCCGAACTACTCAAAATTTCCGCTACCGGTTCTCCAGAACTGGTCAGAACCTCTGACCTGAATGTCTGACAGATTTCCAATTTAAACAACTTTTAGTCCTTTTATCTTATTTCCTCCCCCCTCCCCCGTGTGTATATACCAATGTCTAAGTACGTAATAAAAGCCCATATCCATATTCTATCAATTGTATTTCTTGTCTGAGAATCTAATCCACACACCAGGAATGTTTTTACTTCTTGGATTTTCATCTTGCCTTTATTATTTTTATAAATAACTCGAGGTGGCGGAATATACCTAACACACCTCCCTTCCTCCTATTTTCCCCATAACAACAATCACCCTGTGATGGTGACTGGCCCAAAGTCACCCAGCCAGCTTTCATGCCTAAGGTGGGACTAGAACTCAATGTCTCCTGGTTTCTTAGTCTTAATCGCTGTACCAAAGTGGCTCTCAGATTTACATGCAGATGTAAATACAGGAAACCCTTTAAAACAATGAGTAAAAACCCTGCAATGAGTCTTCCAAAAGAACATGGGAGATTCTTATGCACAATTATGCACACTTTATTTTCTTGAGATCAGGGGAGCCAGAAACAGATGAAACTTAAAATGTCTCAGACTCTGGATGTAAACATTGCTGATCAGGGAACAGAACTGAACCCAAAGATGTAATCTTAAATATTTTACAGCACCTATCTTAGAAGGAACCCGCTGCTCCTGAAGAACTATTTTTCCCCTATCTGCCCAACCTCTTCTGCCTTTTTGTTATAAACTGCTTTTGCAGATAAGAAAGCATCATTGTTACACACTTTCGATTTTACCTGAATTCTCAGGTAAGGATTAGGAAAGCCAGACAGCAACGCTGTGTGCTTAAACAACTTAGATTTACTAAACAGTCCAACTGAAGAGAGTTGCCTTAAAAAATATTAAAAATATCGGAGTCCAGCTTTGTTGCCGTTGAGAAAGTCGGTTGCAACATTCTCTTGAACCTGTTGTAACGCTTAGAACCTATTTCAATCTCAGTTCCCCTCGGAGAGCACCATCTTAACCTGAAATGTGACTAAAGCTGTACTAAGCCATTCCTCATCACGTGAAATTACAGCAAGTTTTGGAATGCGTGAGAAACGTCTTCCTTGTAAAATCTTATACCCGTTGATCTGATTCAATGGGTATAAGGAAATGGTAGGTTAAGCCAAAAGGGTGCAGGTGTCACATTTTGAAACAGGGTGAGACAGATTTACAGCTTGTTGAATTAATGAGCAATGCAAGCCTTTACTACAGTCCAGGAGTCAGCAACCTGCGGCTCTGGAGCCGCATGTGGCTCTTTCACCCCTCTGCTGCGGCTCCCTGTCGCTCAAAATATGCGTCACAACCGCCAATGTGCAACACCCGCCGGCCCGCAATTTATTGAGCTTTTCAATCTCCGGTAGGCCAACCATGGATAAATCCAAGAAAAGAAAAGTTTCAGAAGAAAACAGAACGTTTAATTCAACTACATATGCTAGTTTTGTGGCCGCTCAAGAAATAGTCAGGTTTTGTGGCTCCCGGTGTTTTCTTTTCTGTGGGAAACGGGTCCAAATGGCTCTTTCAGTGTTTAAGGTTGTAGACACCTGCAATAGGATATAAATATGGCAAGGCACGCACATGATACATCAAAATATATAGCCTGGAGGGTGAGGGTAGGGAAGTGCTTGTCCAAAAGTACAAATACTAGAAAAATGTCGATGAGATGTAGAAGCAGTTTTTAGTGTGCATCTGAAGAATTCATAAATTGATGTAGAAATGGAACTGAACTGGTTTTGGCACAGGACAGCTGAGAAACGAGTGAAATTTAGAGATAGAGATGTTGCTGGGAGGCAACTAAATTGTTCGCGCAAGAGAGCGACTGTATTTTTTTAATGTAAACCGAGCATCTGTGATGAAAGGGGGCGCACAATATGTTGCAGGGTGCAATGCTGCTGTTCAGGATTCCATCCATCTTTTTTCTTTCCGAACTGCTTGGAGAGTTCCTTCCACCCAGCCAAAGGTTTTGGTGCTTTTGCTACATTTGGGGATACAAACACTTCCCTCTTGTGCACAGGAGTTTTTTGTCTACAAAAGGAACAGCACACACACACTACCTGACCATTGGAAATAGAAAGAATGAGGCTCTTAAAGCTGCCATTTTCACCTAAATCTTGTGACAACAATGTTCGTAAAGGTAAAGGTTGCCCTTGCACATATGTGCTAGTTGTTCCCGACTCTAGGAGGTGGTGCTCATCTCCATTTCAAAGCCGAAAAGCCAGCGCTGTCCGAAGATGTCTCCGTGGTCCTGTGTCCGACATGATTCAATGCCAAAGGCGCACGGAACGCTGTTCCCTTCCCAACAAAGGTGGTCCCTATTTTTTTACTTGCCTTTTTTTTTTTATGTGCTTTCGAACTGCTAGGTTGGCAGAAGGTGGGAGAAGTCACAGGAACTCACCCCGTTATGCAGCACTAGGGATTCGAACCTTTTTTTTTTACGTGTTTTCGAATTGCTAGGTTGGCAGAAGCTGGGAAAAGTCACGGGAGCTCACCCCGTTACGCGGCACTAGGTATTCGAACCACTGAACTGCCGATCTTTCGATCGACAAGCTCAGTGTCTTAGCCACTGAGCCACCATGTCCCACACAATGTCTGTACCACGCTACTATTTAGACGATACCCTGGGATTACTTTCAGGCACAGGAAGTGGCCTTGTGACATGAATTCTGTGTGCTTACTAGCTTTTGCGTCATAGGAGAGATCCAGCTTGTATGTCATCTTAGAGTTCAGAGCTGGTTATACGAAGCGTGCAAGAGATAGATCAGTTACTTCAAACACGTTATCTCCCACTTCTACACTGACTAATTTTTCCTTTGATGTGGCAAGTGCTGTTTACCCCTTGAGCAATACTAATTTTCCCCTTTGTGTACAGTAACCTTTTATCGCTACTCATCCCTTGTGCAAGGCTAAGACTAATTCTACTTTTTTGAAAAAAAAAAAATAAAGCAACAACTCAACCTTCTCTAACCTGTTGGTATCTCTGTTCCAATCATCTGCAGGCCAAACAAAATATTCCAGCCCAAAACGTAATTAAAGTAATTAAAGAAAACTTAGCAAACAAATTGGGGGAAGTGACTCTGGAATTCACACATGCTATCCCCAGGAAAAAGAAAACTTTCAGGGTAATGTTTTGATGCCAAGATTTTCTCCTTACAGAGACCAGAAGGCAAGGGAAATCATTCAATTTTGGATGAATATTTAAAGATGAATAGATTTGGGCACTTTGAATCAAATCCTGTTGGATCTTCAGCTGTCTACTAGTTTTTTTCAACTCAGTACTGAATCCAAAAGTATTTCAAGATTGTTTAATTATCGTAAAGAAATGCACTTAGTCGAGTCCATCGTTCAAAAACACTCATTTGGACATCTCCTCCCATGCAAACTTTTACATGGGTATTTCAAAGCTAAAATCACAGGTTTATGCTTTATGCTTATCAAGATATTTTAATTCGTTTTGTGTTTCTGTGATGTTGCCTTAAAAATCATTCATTATAGGAATAAAAATTCATTAACTTAACGAATTACATTCATGTACTTAAAAAAAAAAACCCTGTTCTCTCTTCTTTAATTTTAGAAACTTGACATGTTTTATATTGGAACAATTAATTCAACAAAGAACAAATAGTTAGAACAAATTAATCAATGGAACGACCTATCTCCAGAAGTTTCAAAAAGAGATTGGAGAACCGTTTGTCTGAAACGGGACGGGGTTTCCTGCTTGAGCAGAGGGTTAGACTAGAAGACCTCCAAGGTCCCTTCCGAATCTATTCTTCTGTTATTCTAAACACATTGCTTGGATGAGAATGAGGTTCAAATCACTGTTGTGTTTCAAAAATTTTTACTACCGGTTCTGTGGGCATGGCTTGGTGGGCGTGGCAGGGGAAGGATACTGTAAAATCTCCATTCCCTCCTCAATCCAGGGGAAGATTACTGCAAAATCCCCATTTCCTCCTAATCAGCTGGGACTTGGGAGGCAGAGAATAGATGGAGGCGGGGCCAGTTAGAATTTTTACTACCGGTTCTCCGAACTAACCAAAATTTCCGCTACCGGCTCTCCAGAACTGGTCAGAACCTGCTGAAACCCACCTCTGTTTCAAATGCAGAAAAATGTCCAAATGGAACTTCCATGTATAGGAGTAGTCTGCCTTCCAGAATATCAGTCGTTGGGCCAGAAACATACAATTATTGGCTTTCTGATGCAGCTATTATTGCAGGCTGATAATTCAGCACAGCCATTCGCGGTAGTAAATGAAGAAAGCAGTCTTTCTTTCTTTCCTTTTTTCCTCCCTTTTAAATCCTTTTAAGATGCCTTGTGCTTAGAGGGGAATGTCTTTGTCAAGAAGACACTCCTTTCCTGCGGGCAAAGAAAAATTTCAGATGGCTCGGGGAAGCGTACACGTGTGCTCATCTGTGGAGTCATTAAACAATTAACCAAAAAAAAAATGCCCCTTAAAATGTGATCACAATCAATTCGTATTTGCTATCTATCAAAAGGATATTGTTTTCTTTATTGACCAAGAAACAATCTCCTGGACTTAAGAAGAGAAAAAGGGCTAAACTTTTGAGCAAAGAGGAAAAAATGATTCATAAGTTCTGATCTGTTTGATGCTAGCTTTGGCCTTAGATGCAGAAGGGTGGAGAATTTGTTTTCAACTGCCAATCCCGAAAGTTCCAGGCTTGACCATATAATATATCAATAGGTGAAAATGTCAAACATTGGAGAAGGGGGTGGAATTCCATGTACTGAAAACTGCTTGCAAGAATGAATATCGATAAAAGAGAATATTTGTAGCTCAGGGTTGGGCTGCAGAGTGCTCTCTGAGCTTGGCTGCTTTCCTTGCAAACATTGCATTACCAAACCAGGTAACATCATCAGTGCTAGTAGCGTATCAAATAAAGAGCAAAACTCTTTCCCTACCTACCTAGCACCAAGAAGCCCCGAAGAATGAATTATGCTGGGGGAAAAGATGGTTGAAGGAGTTGGTTGAAGGAGAAGACACATTTTCACATGCTTGGGGTTGGGGCAAAAAAAAAAAAAACCTCCTTGCAGATTGATCGTCAAAGTTTGGAAGATGAGTGAAGAAATGGAACTGAATTTGGCAGATTCAGCCAGGGAGTATTTGTGTGTGTTTTTGTGGGGGGTGCATCTTTCAGCCAACATGTTGCACTGTCAAATCTCCCGCGCTTTTTCCAGCCGAGGAGACAATGAGCTCCTTGTGGCTTGGATGAAGCAGTCGTTCTCAAACAAACAATCGACACGAGACTGGAAGTGACACATCGCACCTGCCATCTCAGGTGGCAGGAAAATGCAAGCAACAGACCATGTGAATTGTTCTCCGACCGGGCATTTAAAGTGCCACTGCAGACACGCTTATGTGTCATGTTCAGGTTGATGATACCCCTGAAGAGCTTTTGTCTGGAGGAATGAAAGCATCCTAGGAATGAGGCAAAAAAACCACGAGCTTTTTTAGCTGGGGGTGTGGAGGGGGGAACAACAGGTTAGGTCTCCGTGCAGAGACAGCTCCAAGGAAGCTGGTGATTTGCTTCTGAGAATTCGATAAATGGAGATGAAAACAACCCCCCCCCCCATTCAGACTTTCCTCTAGGGAAGATGATTTTGGCTCAACCCAACTCCATCATGTTGCAGCACAAATGATTTGCCTCAAGCTGATGATGATAAGTGATTAAAAGGTAAAGGTTCCCCTCGCACATAAGTGCTAGTTGTTCCTGACTCTAGGGGGGCAGTGCTCATCTCCGTTTCTAAGCCGAAGAGCCAGCGCTGTCCGAAGACGTCTCCGTGGTCATGTGGCCGACATGACACAATGCCAAAGGCGCATGGAACGCTGTTACTTTCCCCACCAAAGGTAGTCCCTGTTTTTCTACTTGCATTTTTTATATGCTTTCAAACTGCTAGGTTGGCAGAAGCCGGGACAAGGAATGGGAGCTCACCCCGTTACGCGGCACTCGGGATTCGAACCTAGGGATTCGAATCTCTAGGGCAGGGGTCAACAACCTGCGGCTCTGGAGCCGCATGTGGCTCTTTCACCCCTCTGCTGTGGCTCCCTGTCACTCAAAATATGCGTCACAACCACCAATGTGCGACACCTGCCGGCATGTGATTTATTGAGTTTTTCAACCCCCGGTAGGCCAACCATGGATAAATCCAAGAAAAGAAAAGTTTCAGAAGAAAACAGAACATTTAATTCAACAACATGTGCTAGCTCAAGAAATAGTCAGGCACGGGAAGGGTTTTGTGGCTCCCGGTGTTTTCTTTTCTGTGGGAAACGGGTCCAAGTGGCTCTTTGAGTGGTAAAGGTTGCAGATCCCTGCACTAGAGATAAGTGATTACTGCAGGTCAAAGATGTACAGTATATATAACTGGCTTCAGCCTTTTCTTTCTCTCCCTGCAGGTTCGCAGAGAAATCCAGGAAGAGATCTTGCTTTTTTAAAAAAAGTATATCCCCCTTTGTTTTCAGACTGCCTCCAAGAGATCCTTCAGTGCTGAATTACACCCTCAGCCAAGTGCAGGTGAGGGAGGGGCTACAAAGTGTGATTCCTTGTGTCTTTCAGAAGAATCGCCTAAGGACTGGAGAGAGTGTTAATCCTGTGTTCCACAAAGATGATTTAAACCAGGAAGGACAGCCAGGTTTAGCCAAGTGCGTGTTGCAGGTCCTGGCATCAGTGTATGTTTTTCATTGCTTTTTCCGTCAAGGAGTTTCACAAATCACTCTGTTCATTACACTTTGTTTGGTGAGACGGAGAAGCCGTGTCACTTACTCCGTCCTGGCTGCATGGCCACCCACAGACATGAAGCTGACCAGAAGTGGTTTGGATATTGTTGGCCAGAATAACTCTGGACCAATCAAAGTTCATTCTTTTTTAACATGTGCTCCTCTGTGTCTGCAATCAGCCGGCTGGACTACTTTGGGACATGCAATTCTTCTTCTTCCAGAAGAGCCCCAGAGCCATGTCGAGAAATAGCCCACCCAACAGGTCCAAACATGTTTGCAACTTGCAGACCGCTTGACAGGTAACGAAAGATGCCGTTCCATCAGAATAGAGCGGAAGGGACCTTGGAGGTCTTCTAGTCCAACCCCCGCTCAAGCAGGAGACCCTATACCAGTGATGGCTAACCTTTTTGCCATCACGTGCCAGGAACCGGGGGGGGGGGGTTGTGAGCGTGCATGCCCACATCCATAATTCTATGCATCCCACCCCTGGAAGTTAGCAAATGGGCCATTTCCTGCCTCCGGAGGGTCTCCGGGGGTGGGGGTGAGGAAGGCTGTTTTCGCCCTCCCCAGACTCCTAGAAAGGCTCTGGAGGCTAGGGAGAGCATAAAACGGGCCTTCTGGTCCCACCAGAAGTTGGCAAACAGGCCATTTCCAGTCTCCAGAGGGCCTCTGGGGGAGTGGGGAAGGCTGTTTTTGCCCTCCCCAGACTCCTAAAAAGGCTCTGGAGGCTAGGGAGAGCATAAAATGGGCCTTCCCCACCACCATCCGAGGCCCTCCGGAGGCAGGAAACAGCCTACTCCTGGTGGGCCCAGAAGAGCCGAAAATCAGTTGGCCAGCGCGCACATGGATGCTAGAGCTGAGCTCGCGTGCCCACCAATATGGCTATGCATGGTATAGGTTCGTCATCATGGCCCTATACTATTCCTTACAAGTGACTGTCCAGTCTCTTCTTAAAAACCTCCAGTGATGAAGCACCCACAACGTCCGAGTTGTTCTGATAACCACTTCATTCCAAACACCCCGCTAACCTTGTCCTAAAGCAACCTCATCTTCTGTGTGGAGCGTTGTTTTTCCATCAGCAGGTAATCCTCATTGGGGGATTAAGTTGGGGGGGAACCTATCAATTACTTTCCTTAGCTTGTCCAACATTAAAAACAAACGAAGACAGTTGCAATCATGGGTTCTCCTTTCTGTGGCAGAATAGAGCTGGGAAACCAGATCAGAATATTTTATGGGTTTGAAGAACTGGGGATAAGTCCTTTAACACTGCTATCAGGATGCAGCTAAGTGAATGCCCAGAGTTAGCTTGAGATAACATGGGCAGCCTATAAATTTTATAAACAAGTTTTTTTCAAAAATAATGTCTTTTGTTACTTATTAAAATGCTTACAGCAGCCCTCTTCAAAACACTGCCTTCCGGACTGGGGAACTATAACTCCTACTGGTGGGAATTTAATCCTACGGGAAGCTGTTCTATAGGAAGGATTGTTTTTCGTGATGAAAAGCACCCACAGGAATTAATCTTAGAAGGAATAGCAATGATTCTCAAATTAAATATTTATCACGGTCACTAGACTAACCTAAGAAATGGCCTATTTTTTTGGCAAGAGTCAACTTTGCAAACGTCTCTTTTAAAGCCTTGGAAGAGATTTCACCCCGGCAATATGTTGTTTGTTTTATTTCATTTCGCTTGTGTTTCACAGGGTCCCAACCGATAAATCAGCCAATGGTTAATTAGGAATGAATGTTGTTTTCAGCTTTCTTTGAGGAGAAAACCTACGTAGGAGCAAAGCCAACAGTCTATTGTGAAAAAAAATATGGAAAAGACTGGCTTGGCCTCTACTGGAGATGTTAATCGTCTTTCAGAATAGGTAGGATTATCTTCCTAAGCAGGGGCAAATGTCAAGGACAAAAGTAAGGGCTCTTGGCATCTGTACCCTGAAAGCCTTCCAAAT
Organism: Pantherophis guttatus; assembly: GCF_059756535.1. NCBI lineage: Eukaryota > Metazoa > Chordata > Lepidosauria > Squamata > Colubridae > Pantherophis > Pantherophis guttatus. Next base: position 4,685,953 of record NC_142077.1, read on the forward strand.
TTTCCTTAAAAAGCATTTCAGTGGGAATCGCAAAAAGAATGTTGTTCAGCCTACCTGTTGGCCACTTGAAAGCATCTGGCTGGCATCTGACTCACCTTAAAAAAGGGTGCCAGACAAAATGACCTTTGCTCTGATGCCATCTGATGTTTTTTTTTTTTTTTTTTTAAACCCAGGTTCATTCCCTTGCATATTCTTAGATCTATTCCTTACCTAGTAGTTTTTGCAAACCTGATTTCAGCAAACCTGGAAAGCTCTTGATGACTCCATCCGGTCTTCAGAATTATGAAATGTTTTGATGAATGACGTAACACCGTTCTGATTAACTCATTTACATTTGGACGTTTGCCTTATTTAAATATCTTGTGAAGTTTGGCTTCACTGTCACTTTCATCTCCTGGCCATATTCCTATCTGTGTTATATAAGCTGGGCGCTCAGAAACGAAACGAAACAAAACAAAACCAGGTGAAGGTTCTCCCACCAAATTTAATTATCTGTTCCAGTGAATTCAAAACAGTGTCTGTACATCGATCACTGTCACTGCCTCTAGATGTTATGCACACAAAAAGACACTGAGACTCAGAGAAACCAGTTCAATATCATCCCGAGATCTTTTGTGACTGGGTGAGGTTTTTAACATATTATCCCAGACTGCCGTGATCTCCCCAGCAAGAAAAAAAATACACATTTGGTCACGGTCTATTTTAATACCCAAGAGCGGATACCTGGTAGAACTGCCAGCCTAGAAATGCAGATCCTGAATACATTAGATATAGAAATACAGTCATCAATAGATACAGGTAGTCCTCAACTTATGACTGGTTGCTTAGTGACCTTCTGAAGTTATGGTGGACCTCCCCCAAAAGTACTTATGACATAATTTCGAAATTCCAATGGACACACACCAGAGGTGGGATTCAGCAGGTTCTGACCAGTTCTGGAGAACCAGTAGCAGAAATTTTGAGTAGTTCGGAGAACCGGTAGTAAAAATTCTGACTGGCCCCGCCCCCATCTATTCTCTGCCTCTCGAGTCCCAGCTGATCGAGAGGAAATGGGGATTTTGCAGCAACCTTCCCCTGGATTGGGGAGGGAATGGAGATTTTACAATATCTTTCCCCTGGAGCGGGGTAGGAATGGGGCTTTTACAGTATACTTCCCCTGCCACGCCCACCATGCCATGCCATGCCCACCAAGCCACACCCACAGAAAATTTTTTTGAAACCCACCACTGACACACACACACACACACACACACACACAACACAGTCATGTGATCGCATTTTGGGCGCTTGGCAATCAGCTCACCTTTATAGCCATTTGCAGCATCATATAACTGCCTTTTTCAATTATGGTTGTTAAGTCCAGGAATACTTGTGAAATAAATCGGCACTGCCAACAGCAGTGGAACCGAATTTCCCCTCCTTCATGACATCAGAGAGTAATGGCTACAAATAATACAGTTGTTAAGTGAATCACTGCAGCTGTTAAATTAGTAACAGAGTTGTTAAGTGAATCTAGCTTTTACGTGGACTTTTGCTAGTCAGCTAGCTGCAAAAGGGGATCACTTGATCCCAGGACACTGAAATCGTCATAAATATGGACCAGTTGCTAAGTGTCTGAATACTGAATACGAGCATGGGGATTTTTCAATGGTCGTAAATGTGAAAAACAGCCATAAGTCACTTTTTTCATTGCTGTTGTTAACTTCGGTCACTAAGTGAATGGTTCTAAGTCGAGGATTACCTGTATTGTTTGATACTTTGGAGCTAATCTCCACACCATGACTTGTGTGCATGCTAGACCTAAGCACCTTTCCCCTTTCTTTCAAGCAATTAAACAACTTAAATTCAGGATTGGCAGTTTCAGGATTTATACTAAGGCCCTACCCAAAAATTACCTTGAAAAGGGCCTGTTGAGGCAACTACCAGAAAATCAAGAATGGAGAGCTCTCCAGCTCACTCGATGAGGGAAGTTTCCAAAGGACCATTGGCACATGCAATTCCCACTTTGTGCAACAGGACACAAAAGCCCATAGCTCAAATGATCCACAGGGATTATTCTCCTTGCCTGTGGAGAGTCTCAGTCATCCAGGTCATGGATTGTCCCAGAGGTGCTTCTTCAAAAGACAACTGAACTTGGTTTTTCCTTGAGAATGTTTCACTTCTTATCCAAGAAGCTTCTTGGATGAGAAGCGAAATATTTTCAAGGAAAGACAAAGTTCAGTTGGTCTTTTGAAAAAGCACCTTTGGGACATTATTCTCCTGCTTTTTTCCACCATGCCTAGGAATACACTAAGGTTGAAACGATAAGCAGAAAACGAAACCACAGAACTGCACTACATCCTTCAGCAACCCAAGATGGTGGGGTGAGGAATTGTGGCACCTCACATCGGTTCTCTTAGTTTTGCTCCCCATTTCTTTCAGTGGAACGAAAGCTAATGACCTCTTAGTTCCACTTGTTTGACTGGAAAAGATTTGGGATGTGGCGACTGGAAATATCTGTCACCCAGTCGATAAATATTAGAAGAGAATAAAATAGAATTTTTTATTGGCCAAGTGTGATTGGACACACAAGGAATTTGTCTCTGGTGCATCTGCTCTCATGTACATAAAAGAAAAGATACGTTCATCAAGAATCATAAGGTACAACACTTAATGATAGTCATAGGGTACAAATAAGCAATCAGGAAACAATATCAATATAAATCGTAAGGATCCCAGCAACAAGGTTACAGTCATACAGTCGTAAGTGGGAGGAGATGGGTGGTGGGAACGATGAGAAGATGAGAAGATTAATAGTAGTGCAAACTTAGTAAATAGTTTGACAGTGTGGAGGGAATTATTTGTTTAGCGGATTAAATTTATTTAGTTTATATTTAATTTAGTGAAATGTTTTGATTAAAATTTTATTTGGATCAAAATTTGAAAGGCCGTTTTTGCTGCGGGCCAAGTCTTTTCAGCAGAAAGAACCAGCAGACCAATGTTTAAAAAAAGTCACAATTGTAATCCATGAATTCCTCAGGAGTTGAGCTCAAACTGAAGGAGAATTTACCTCGGCTTAACTATAGCGATACTTTGCTTACCTTCAGCTTTGACTCCATGCCGGTCGAGTGGAGAAAACGCTACACCTGGAATGGATCCCTGAAGAAGGAAAGGACAAAATCCCAGGTTCTTTTCTGCCTTGGCGAAGCGTATCCATCCTCAAAGTGGCTCAGCAGATCTGGAGAGTTTCGGCCTTCCTATGGGAAGAGGAGTGATCCCTGATCCTATAGTTTGATTAATCTGCATGCAGGAGAAAACAAGACGTGTTGAAATCTTTTTTTAAAATGAGCCCTGGCTGGCCTGGTAATGCACGTGGGATCACTTAATAGCAGTATTAAAATACCAGAGAAATGACTGTAACCTGTCAAGCAGCATTAGCTATCCCAAGGGGTGAGCTGGATAGTGGTGAGAAATAAGGCGTGTCCGGTAAGCTACCCTGAGTTTAATGGATGCCCTTTTTATCCTGACAGGTGATTGTCATATTAGGCCAGTGCAACTAAATGGGCCTTTTGTAGTAGAAAGGAAAGTAGGTAGGGAGGTAGGGAGGTTGGCAGAAAAGTGGGAAGAGAGGGAGGGGCTGACTGCCCAAGCTAATTGCTACCCATAGGGGTGTAGACTAGGGTACTTACTTAAAGCCCTCTCAATTCCTAGCAATAGATGGGGAAGAAATGGAGGGAGTGACAGATTTTATTTTCCTGGGCTCCAAGATCACCACAGATGGGGACTACAGCCAAGAAATTAAAAGATGCTTGCTCCTGGGGAGGAAAGCCATGGCAAATCTAGACAGCATATTAAAAAGCAGAGACATCACCCTGCCAACATAAGTGCATACAGTCAAGACTATGGTTTTCCCAGTTGCAATGGATGGCTGTGAAAGTTGGACCATAAGGAAGGCCGAGTGTCAAAGAATGGAGGCCTTTGAACTGTGGTGGCTGGAGAAGACTCCTGCGAGTCCCTTGGACTGCAAGGCCATCCAACCGGTCAGTTCTAGAGGAGATCAACCCTGACTGCTCTTTAGAAGGCCAGATCCTGAAGATAAAACTCAAATCCTTTGGCCACCGAATGAGAAGGAAGGACTCCCTGGAGAAGAGCCTAATGCTGGGAACGATGGAGGGCAAAAGAAGAAGGGGACGGCAGAGAATGAGGTGGCTGGATGGAGTCACTGAAGCAGTTAGCGTGAGCTTAAATGGACTCTGGGGGATGATAGAGGACAGGAAGGCCTGGAGGAACGTTGTGCATGTGTTCGCGATGAGTTGGACATGACTTCGCAACTAACAACAATGGTCTGTATAGAAATTTAGAAATAACCTTTGGGAAAGAGAAGGTATGAGTGAAATGCTAAGAGGGGAAGGAAGGAAGGAAGGAAGGAAGGAAGGAAGGAAGGAAGGAAGGAAGGAAGGAAGGAAGGTTGGTTAAAGGATATTCTTAAAAGAGGGGGGGGACATGAAAAATTAAAATAACCTCACCTTGATTTTGTTTAATACAGGTAGTCCTTATGACTTATGATCACAATTGAGCTCAACACATCTGCTGCTGAGTAAAGCACTTCTTAAGTGAGTCACAGCATTTTATGAACTTTTCTGCCACAGTTGTTAAGTGAATCATGTGGCCATTAAGCGAATCCGGCTTTCCCCCTTGACTCTGCTCATCTGAAGCCTTCTGGGAGGGTCATAAATAGTGACCGCATGACCTTGGGATAGTGCAACTGCCTTAAATACATGCCAGTTGACAAATGTCCAAATTTTAATCATGTAACCATGGGGATGCTGCAACGGATCGAAGTATGAAAAATCGTCATAAGTCACTTTTTTCAGTGCCATTGTAACTTTGAACAGTCACTAAATGAATGGTTGTAAGTTGAGGACTACTTATATAAAATGGAATAGAAAGAAAGATGGATAGATTTTAAAGAATCTTTATGCCAACTTACTATTTAAAAAAGAGCATTCCTGCAATGCCTGCTCTGCCTGTTTCTTGTCTTGGTCTTCCTTGAAAGGCTGAAATTGTCAGAAGAAAACATAATGCAGAGTTCCTTCCTTCTTTCCAAAAATAATAAAAACTCTTTTAATAATCGGTTTTCAACATTCCTTTTCATGCCCAAAATATACCACCTATTAATTTGCTCTTTAGAATATTTTTCTCTTGTTAACACAAGTACTAACAGCAGCCAAAATTGTGTTTGCACAACATTGGAAGGGCGAGGAGAGCCCCACAGGAGAAAAGATAATAACCAAAATGTTAGAATGTGCAGAAATGAATGAACTAACATTCAGAATGAAAGAAGACGCTGAATATTTTGAGGTATGGGATCTGTTTTATCGAAGCATTTAGTATTATGCTTCCTCTTCTTTTGAAGGCAGTATTCACAGAATCTATATATTTTCTTTATCTTTTGTTTCCAATTTTTTTAAAGGAGTTACAACTAAGTGATATTTGCTTTTGCTTAGCTCAAGTCATATTTATTTATTTATTTATTGGTTCAATTTATATGCCGCCCTTCTCCGGAGACTCAGGGTGGCTTACAATGCGTTAAGCATTGTATATATATTGTATATATACATTGTATATATATTCACCTCACACCAAGCAACATATCTGTGATTTTTTTTCCTTCCTTTTTAGCAGGTTTCCTCTCAGAAGTAAACAAACAATATGCTCTTATTTTGTTCTCACCTCCTTATCTGTTTGATCTGCCTACCTGTGTGAGCAGGGGGTTGGACTAGATGACCTCCAAGGTCCCTTCCAACTTTGTTACTGTTACAATTCCTACCTATATCACATAATTTTTATGATTATTTATAAATAATTGTGATAATTATAATAATATTATGTGATAATTAATATATTATGTGATAATTATAATATTATGTGATAATTATAATATTATGTGATAATTATAATAATAATTATCACATAATAATTTTCCAGCTCTCTATTTTTTTCTATGCATCACGGAGTTACATTATTCAGTTAACTTGTAAACCACTAACTATCCAATTTCAAAAAAAAAAGTTTGAAAAAGATGCTCTGAGGCGGCACAGGCACCTTCAAAGTAAAATAGGTCTGCAATATTTTCCATGTGTGTGTGTGGGCGTCTTAAATATATTTAATTAAATATTAATTAATTAAATAGTTTGTTCTATCTATATAGTTCTATATAGAGTTTGTTAAATAGAACAGAATTAGAATAGAATAGAAAATATGAAGTAGAATAGAATAGAAAATATGAATAGAATAGAAAATATGAAGAATAGAATAGAGAATATGAATAGAATAGAAAATATGAATAGAAAATATGAATAGAATAGAATAGAAAATATGAATAGAATAGAAAATATGAATAGAATAGAAAATATGAAGAATAGAATAGAAAAGAAAATATGAATAGAAAATATGAATAGAATAGAAAAAAATATGAATAGAATAGAAAATATGAATAGAATAGAAAATATGAATAGAATAGAATAGAAAATATGAATAGAAAATATGAAGAATAGAATAGAAAATATGAATAGAAAATATGAATAGAATAGAAAAAAAATATGAATAGAATAGAAAATATGAGTAGAATAGAAAATATGAATAGAATAGAATAGAAAATATGAATAGAATAGAAAATATGAATAGAATAGAAAATATGAAGAATAGAATAGAAAAGAAAATATGAATAGAATAGAAAATATGAATAGAATAGAAAATATGAATAGAATAGAATAGAATAGAAAATATGAAGTAGAATAGAATAGAATTTTTTTATCGGCCAAGTGTGATTGGACACACAAGGAATTTGTCTTTGGTGCATACGCTCTTAATGTACATAAAAGAAAAGATATATAGTTTGCATTAAATATAGTTTGTTCTCGACCTCTGAGGTTGAGAGAGACTGAGGTAAAATTTGTGCGTTCCTCCATTGAGCATATTTTGGACGCTTCATCCCGAGCGCATCCCCGTGCGGTTTCCACGGCAACGGGCCGGCAACGCGCCCCCGCGCACGCGCACAACACGAACGAGACACTCCGCCCTGGGAGGGAAAAAAAAAAAAAAAAAAGGCCGAGCCATCCCCGACTAACGATGACGAAACACGGCGCCGCTCTAGCCCCGCCCTCCGCCGGAGCTCTATGGCAACCCACCCCCATCACCACCACCACCACACTTTACAACCTTTCTTCCCATCCCATCCCTTGGCCGGGATGGAGGGAAGGCCTAACCGGAAGTGATCCCTCCCCCTCCTTTTTTTTTCTTTCGCCGGAAACGGAAGTGGCGATTTAAAAAAAAAAAAAAAACCCGAGGAAGCCGGCCTTTTAGTTGGGCCTGCCCTGGGCAGCCATCTTGGAGGGTCGCGGTGGCCGGAGCTGGGGCAGCCGCGTCTGAAGGGAGACAAGGCGCCCGCCGGGTTGTTGAAGCGGACTCCGGCGCCCAGCTTTTCCCCCCTCCGCCCCGAGCAAAGAGGATCGAAGAGCGAGCGAGCGGTAAGGACCGGGAGCCGGAGGGCCCCCTTTGTTATTGAGTGGGTTTCTTCCCCCCCCCCATCCCCACAAGCCATGGTGCTGATGCGGCTGACTCCCATCGGGCGCAGCCTGGCAATGGAGGGCATCGTTTATTCCCCCTTTGGCTCCCTCTCCTCCTCCTCCTCCGGCGGGGGGGGGGGGGAAGGGGGAAGGATGCGCGCGCAGGAGGTCGGTTTTAGAAAAGGGGCTGAATCCAGGAAACAAGCAGGTCGTGTGGATGCAGCTTCCTGAGACTGGAAGCCGGACACGTGTAAACTCCAGGCGGGTAGTTTTGGCTAAGGACACCACGCACACACACACACACACACACACAGCCCGGGTTGATTGCTTTGGGAACCGCAGCTTGGGCTTTCAAGGATGCTAATTGCCCCCCCCCCTTCCACACAACCCCGGATACATCCAAGTTTAGTTTAGTTTATTGTCATTGCAGGTGGTACAATGAAATTAAATGCCGTCTTCAGTGTATATATTATATTTATATTTATTATATTATATTATATTATTATTATTATTATTATTTTGATTTGATTTAGGGCGGCTTACAAATGCGTTAAGCAATAGCCTTCATACTTTTGTATGTATATATATATATATATATATATATATATATATATATATATATATATATATATATATATTTAATTTGATTTATATGCCGCCCTTCTCCGAAGACTCAGGGCGGCTTACAATGTGCTCAGCAATACAAAGTCAGCTTATTGCCCCCCAATCTGTGTCCTCATTTTACCTACCTTATGTTATGTTATGTTATGTTATCTTATATTTATTATATATTATATTATATTTATTTTATATTATATTATATTATATTTATTATATTACATTTATTATATTATATTATTATATTATATTGTATTATATTATATTATATTATAATTTTGATTTGATTTAGGGCAGCTTACAATGCATTAAGCAATAGCCTTCATACTTTTGTATATTTTATACAAAATCAGCTTATTGCCCCCACAAACTGGGTCCTCATTTTACCTACATTCTATTCTATTCTATTCTATTCTATTATAAGATATTATAAGATATTCTATTAAGATATTATAAGATATTATAAGATATAATATATAATATATTATAAGAGCCTTGGTGGCGCAGCGGACTAAAGAGCTGTTAAAGTAGCACTTAGTTGCCAGCTGCCTGCAATTACTGCGAGTTCGAATCTCACCAGGCTCTAAGTTGACTCAGCCTTCCATCCTTCCGAGGTAGGTAAAATGAGGACCCGGATTGTGGGGGGCAATAAGATGATTTTGTATAAAAAAAAGAACACCGCTTAGGGAGGGCCCGAAAGCCCTACTAAGCAGGTCTATACAAAAGTATGAAGGCTATTGCTTAACGCATTGTAAGCCGCCCTGAGTCTCCGGAGAAGGGCGGCATATAAATCGAACCAATAAATAAACCCCGGATACATCTAAGTTTAGTTTAGTTTATTGTCATTGCATGTGGTATAATGAAATTAAATGCCGTCTTCAGTGTATATATTATATATTATAATATAATATATACTTATAATATAATATATGCACTGAAGACGGCATTTAATTTCGTTGTACCATGTGCAATGACAATCAAGTTAAATAAACTAAACTTAGATGTATCTGGGGTTGTGGGGGGGGGGAGGGGAGGAGTTAGCATCCTGAAAGCCCAAGCTGCGGTTCCCAAAGCAATCAACTTGGCTATATATTATATATACAGTGTACCAAATTTATATTTGCTGATAAATAAAAGGAGACTAGTGTAGATCTATTTCAAGCTATTCAGCTCTCATCAGCTAGCCATTGGATTGGAGCTGAAAGGCAAAAGGGAAGTAGTTATGCTCCCTCTTTCCCATATTGGGGCAAACCAGGTGCTTCGACAGAAAAAAAACACTTTATTTATATACATATATACATACATACATATATACATATATACATATATACATATATACATATATATCAAATTTATGTTTTGCTGATAAAGAAATTTGGTATGTCAGTTTGTTGAAATTTGGTTTGTCGTGAATGCGACTGAGGGCTCCTGGATTGGAACGGAAAGGCGAAAGGGAGCAGAATGCCCCCTCCCACATGTTGAGGTAGACCAGGTGTCTCGATAGAAAAACACTTAATACACACACACACACATACACACACAGAGAGAGAGAGAGAGAGAGAGAGAGAGAGAGAGAATTGAATTGAATTGAATTGAATTCTTTTTTATTGGCCAAGTGTGATTGGACACACAAGGAATTTGTCTTTGGTGCATACGCTCTCGGTATACATAAAAGAAAAGATACATTTCTCAAGACTCATAAGGTACAACACTTAATGATAGTCATAGGGAAACAGTCAATATAAATCTTAAGGATACCAGCAACAAGGTTACAGTCATGCAGTCATAAGTGGAAGGAGGTGGGTGATGAGAACGATGAGAAGATTAATAGTAATAGTAATGCAGCCTTAGTGAATAGTTTGTCAGTGTTGAGGGAATAATTTGTTGAGCAGAGTGATGGCGTTTGGGAAAAAACTGCCCTTGTGTCTAGTTGTCTTGGTGTGCAGTGGCCTATAGTGTCGTTTTGAGGGTAGGAGTTGAAACAATTTATGTCCAGGATGCGAGGGGTCTGTAGATATTTTCACAGCCCTCTTTGACTCGTGCAGTAGACAGGCCCTCCTTTACATTCTATATAACTGAAACTGAAAACCCGATATTGCACTATATACCGTAGAATTCAGTATGGTTATTGCCCTGGGATATAGAAGCTTGAGATATAGGCTAATGAGAAACTCCCCTACCCATCATTCACGGCAGCTGGGGCTTCTGAGAGTTGTGTTCTATCTAGGGTTAATTCACGAGCAGGTCTCTGGCTGTTATAAAGCTATTTGCTGTAACTGGGGGGTAGCAGGGATGGTGGTGGTGGGAGGCACTTAGCAAAAGGAGGCAGAAAGAAGCTGGTTTTAGCTTTTATAGTGGCTTAGCTTGGCTATTGTGGCTTGTTCGCTGAACTATCCCTTAAATTGATTTATTCGACTTCCCGACTCGCACAGTATAACTTTTGACGGCTTACGGTTACGTGGAAGCCTTTAAAACCCCCCCCCAAATTATATTGATTGTTTCTTAGTATGATTCGATTGCTTATTTATACCCTATGACTATCATTAAGTGTTGTACCTTATGATTCTTGACGAGTGTATCTTGTCTTTTTATGTACACTGACAGCATATGCACCCAAGACAAATTCCTTCACATTTGGCCAATAATTCTATTCTATTCTATTCTATTCTATTCTATTCTATTCTATTCTATTCTATTCTATTCTATTCTATTCTATTCTATTCTACCCTACCCTACCCTACCCTACCCTACCCTACCCTACTCTACTTTACTCTTCTAAAGAATTCAAAACAAAATGCAGCAAGCATCTGGAACCACAAGAACAGAACAGCAGAGAAACAACATAAAGGAGGAAAAAACCAAATGGCTGAGGCCACCTATTGTACAGTCCATTCACAAAAGCCTTTCATTCTGGAGAGAGAGGTTCACTCTGTCCAGGTGATCAGGGAAGAATGATGTTTTTTTGGGTCCTGGCAGATGACATGGTTTCAACCCAAAGCTGGAGCTCCGCAGGATGAACGGAGAGAGGTGGAGACCGGGCGGTAACCCGGTCTTGTGCCATGAAAGGCTTTATTCACTTCCTAATCTCAATCTTGGATTAAACTTGGAAATAGTTAGGGAGCCCTGTGGAGCTCACGGTGCGTAGGTGTTAATGTGAGTGCCTCAAGGTGCAGCTATAATTAGTTGCGTTGCTGCATTCTGGATCCTCGATTTCGAGGGCCTTCCCACGCAAACGCACATTGCGGTGGTTCAAATGACAAGTGACCAGGGGCATGAGTGATCAGAAAAGCAGGCCCTAGAAGACGGCTCAGCAACCCGTGGCTCTGGAGCCGCATGTGGCTCTTTCATCCCTCTGCTGCGGCTCCCTGTTGCTGGTCGGCTCCACAATTGATAGGGCTTTCGGTTAGGACAGGTAGAGGAAAAAGGACGCCGCGCTAGGAGGAGACTCTATAGTGGGGGAACTGACTTCCGGTCGGCAGAAGAAAAAGGACGCCGTGCTCGGAGGAGACTCTCTGGTGGGGGAACTGGACTTCCGGTCAGCTCCAGAATTGAACGGGGGCTTCCGGTTAGGACCTCTGCCCTAGGATCAGGCCACCACTGACAACCCACGATAGACCAGTGCAACGGCCCTCTAGGCACGGCTGCCCTGTGGTTTTTCCAGCAGGAGCCCCAAATCGAAGATCCCTCAATTGGCATCTCGGTTCTTGATCGTGGGGATTCTGCCCCATCCAGAAAGAAAATAAGAGAACACCCCACCCCCCACTCCCCCCAAAACGCAGCAAACTCAAAACCTGCAGGTTGTTTGGGTTGAGCCAAAGCTTATTTCTCACTATCCAGATCCCCACGGCTTTCAGCCACGGGGAAACGATCTTCGTTTGCTTAGGGTGTAACAGCATATCTGATTTTTTTTTAGGCAACCTTGACTTGGTGTAAAGCTTCAACAGAGTCTAAGGCAGTTTCTGAAATGTGTGGATTATCCCAGTTAATAGCTTGCACATAAATTTTGTCTGGTGTATCCTTGTTTAACCTTTGGTAAACAAAGGAAATGCTTTTCTCCTTCATCTGGGTCACCGTTCCAGCCTGGCTGCCACATAGGGCATGGCGTGGTCTTGTTTGTCCCCAACATCTGTCCTTTGAGCTTTTGTTCGCTGGAAGAGACCGGTTCTGTTTCTGGGAAAGCGATCAAAACTTAGAATTGAGGAGAAATTTCTTGACAGAACAATTAATCACGACGTGCCTCCAGAAGTTGTAGAGGTTTTTTTTAAAGACGAGATTGGACAGCAATTTGTCTGTAATGGTATAGGGTCTCCTGTTTGAGCTGGGGGTTGGACTAGAAGACCTTCTGGTATTCTGTGAGAAGACTGTTATGACTTCCTTGTTTAGAGCAGATGAGAAGCAGGGAGGAAGATAACTTCTTCTATTGGGTGCCTCAGATTAACTAGGCCTAGCCAACAGGATGGGGTAATCCCACATTATTTCCTTGCAAAATACAATGTAGGCCCTCTTCTAAGGAATTCTCCCATTTCTCACAAGGAAAATGATCTTGTGGAATTAAGCCAGGGGTCAGCAACCTGCGGCTCTGGAGCCGCATGTGGCTCTTGCACCCCTCTGCTGCGGCTCCCTGTCACTCAAAATATGCGTCACAACCGCCAATGTGCGACACCCGCCGGCACGCGATTTATTGAGCTTTTCAACCCGGTAGGCCAACCATAGATAAATCCAAGAAAAGAAAAAAGTTTCAGAAGAAAACAAAACGTTTAATATAACTATGTAGGCTAGTTTTGTGGCCGTGCAAGAAACAGTCAGGGACGGGAAGGGTTTTGTGGCTCCCGGTGTTTTCTTTTCTGTGGGAAACAGGTCCAAACACTTGCAATACATTGCAAGTGTTTTAGATTGCAGACCCTTGAATTAAGCCAAGGAATTCTATGTAACAAGGAAGCCTTTTTCTTTTGAGGAAAGCTTCCCCACCACTAATATTCCAAAAATCTTGTTATTGGGAATTAAACTGGTAGGCTTTTTGTGCCATGGAAGAGAATTAATACATTTTTTTTAAAATTTAGAGTGTGCTTGTATCTAAGCACAATAAGAGTGTTTCTTTTCCCCCACAATAGTCCTTTGGGATTGTTTTAATTTATGCCTCTGCTTCCTAGAGTCTAGCCCGGCTCCCTGGCGACCTCCTCGCGATGTAGTATTTGTATTTATGATTCAGCTATACCCGAGCAAGGAACTGGTGAGATGAACTGGATTTATTTTGCCTTCCGTCATCCTTAGTCAACAAGGTTATGACGTTTCCTCGCCTGGTAATTCTGGAAGGTACCTGGATGAGATAGGCAGGCTGTGGTATTTGGGTACTATCTTGCTTCGCCGAAAATAGGACCCAACTGGAAAATAAGCCCTAGCATTATTTTTCCGGATGCTCGTAAATATAAACTCTACCCCCAAAATAAGCCCCAGTTAAGATCATCAGCCAGACGGATGCATTTTAGTACCGTATTTTCCCCATAGTAAGACCTAACCAGAAAATAAGCCCTAATGCGTCTTTTGGAGCAAAAATTAATATAAAACCCAGTCTTATTTGGGGGGGGGGGAAACGCGGTACTTGGGCGGGGTACTTTTTGAGGAGAGGAATTGATCAAGGCAAAAGTGGGAGACGAAGAAATTTGGGGCAAGTTGAAATGATATTTGGATCCAGTTTGCAAGCCACAGAACAAGTGATGGAGAGGGAAATCGTGTTAAGGGATGTGGGTTTAAACAGGAAGGGGATTGGAGATTTTATCCAAATGAGGATGATGGGATGCTCTCATGTTGCCTTTAGTGGGCTCCTGGATAAGGGGAGGAAATTATTTTTATGGCTATTACCCTGGTTAGAAGGAAATGATTTTATTTATTTATTTATTTTGGCCCAAGAATCTTTATTTATTCACTCATTCATTACATTTATATAGCAGCCCATTTACTAACCAACTCTGGGCAGTTGGTTTTATATTATGAAGCATCCGTACTTTGAACGGATGCTTCATAATATAGATCTTTTAAGAACCTCACTATTAATATAATTGTTAATTGGATTATTATTATTATTCTTTTTTTTAAAAAAATGGCAAAGATCTTTCTTTGACTTAGCATTTTTATTTTTTTTGCTTTTCTGCTTTAAAACCGTCTGCAATCTTATGAGACGAGTAAGTCAGCTCCTGTGAAATTTTGACTGTCTTTTTTTTAAAAAAATAATTTTTATTAAACAGTTTTTAAAAAAACAACACAAAAAACAATCACATATACATAAAAAAAACCATATCAAAACAACAATGTCATTCTGAGGCCGTGGGAAATGCTAAAATCCTACGTAATTTGGTGGTTTCATAGGATTTCTGGTCTACATTTACTATATTTAATAACATTTTAAATAAAATGTAGTAATTGATGTATTTATGGTTTTTTATCATTATTTTTTATTGTACAATTTTCTTGGGTTGTATATAAAATTTCTATATTCCCAATAACAGTGTACCGTCTGGGTGCAATCTCTTTTTAAGTACAGATAGTAAATCTTAATACACGCAATAATTATGACTATTGTTCTCAGATCCTATTCGCCCTCGTCTTCGCTTATCCGTGTTTTAAAAAAAAAATTGCGTTACTTAGTTAAACCCTCTGTTCGGTCTTCTCTATAATCAATTGATAATATCAAAGAAGGAAATGATTCTTTAATGACTGTTATCCGATCAGAAGGAAATGATTCTTACGACCAATTAAGTCAGCACTGTCAAACTCTCACATGAGGCTGTTTTTAAGAGCTTCCCAACAGTTATTCCAACAGAACGTTTAGGACGGGTAATTTCCCTTTGCATTATTTAAATCCTAAAATTGCTTGGATTAGACTTTGGACTCTTTAATTCTGCAGGTTTTTACCGGAACATGTGAATCCTGTTCCCCATCTCTCTGGAAAGGTTAAAAGAAATGGACTTGATTTGGCTTAGAGACGATCTCCCTGCTGGCTCATTTGTCAACAAAAGGCAACTGCATTGCAGTTCTAGATTGCTTCTGGTGGCTTCCTAACATAAAACTTCCAGTGTTGGAGCATTCGCAACTTCTGGTGGCCAGTTGTTCCACTGGTTCATTGTTCTCACTGTCAGGAAATTTCTCCTTAGTTCTAAGTTGCTTCTCTCCTTGATGAGTTTCCATCCGTTGCTTCTTGTCCTGCCCTCGGGTGCTTTGGAGAATAGTTTGACTCCCTCTTCTTTGGGGCAACCCCTGAGATATTGGGACACTGCTATCATGTCTCCCCTGGTCCTTCTCTTCATTAAACTAGACATACCCAGTTCCTGCAACCATTTTTCATATGTTTTAGCCTCCAGTCCCCTAATCGTCTTGGTTGCTCTTCTCTGCACTCTTTCTAGAGCAATGATGGCTAACCTTTTTGCCATCGTGTGCCAAAAGTGGGGGGAGGGGGTCGCTCGCGTGTGTGCCCACACCCATAATTCTATGCGCCCCACCTCCAACGCATGCATGTGCCACACACACACACACACACACACACACACACACGCTCCCCCCACTTTTGGCATGCGATGGCAAGGTAGGCCTGTTTTTCGCTCTCCTCAGGCTCCAGAGCCTTTCTAGGAGACTGGGGAGGGCAAAAATGGTCTTCCCCACTCCTCCGGAGGCCGGAAACAGCCTTTTTCCTGACTTCTGGTGGGCCCAAATGGCCCGAAAATTTTATTTATTTTTTATTTATTTTGATTTTGATTTATATGCCGCCCTTCTCCGGAGACTCAGGGCGGCTTACAATGCGTTAAGCAATAGCCTTCATACTATTGTATATTTTATACAAAGTCAGCTTATTGCCCCCACAAACCGGGTCCTCATTTTACCTACCTTAGAAAGGACGGAAGGCTGAGTCAACCTTGAGCCTGGTGAGAATTGAACTTGCAGTAATTGCAGGCAGCTGGAAGCTAAATACTACCTTTAACAGTAGCATTAGTCTGCTGCGCCACTCAGGCTCATGCTGGCCGGTGCACGCATGCACGCCGGAGCTGAGCTTGCGTGCCCACCGATAATGGCTCCGTGTGCCACCTGTGGCACGTATGCCATTGGTTCGCCATCACGGTTCTAGAGTCTCCACATCTTTTTTACATCGTGGCAACCAAAATTGGATGCAGTATTCCAAGCAATTATAACTTTTTATTTTTCCCCCGCTAACCACTTCGAGGCTTCTCTTTCAGCTTGTGGAGAGCTTAAATTCCTTTGGCTCACTTGTTCTTATGCGTTTCCCCTCTCTGCCTTCAGATGAGCAACTCCAGCCACAAGCGCGCCCCCACCACGGCCACCCAGCGACTCAAACAGGACTACCTGCGCATCAAAAAAGATCCAGTGCCTTATATTTGTGCTGAGCCTTTGCCATCCAATATCCTTGAGTGGTAAGAATGGGAGGAGGCGAGCGGGGGTGGGTGGGTGCTGACCCCGAAAGGCGTCAAGAGATTGAACCTCCTTAAAACACGAATAAAGAATAAATAAATAAAGCATAAAGGGATGCGGTGGCTCAGTGGCTAAGACGCTGAGCTTCTTGATCGGAAGTTTGGCGGTTCGAATCCCGAGTGCCGCAGAACGGGGTGAGCTCCCGTGCCTTGTCCCAGCTTCTGCCAACCTAGCAGTTCGAAAGCCCGTAAAAAATACAAGTAGAAAAACAGGGACCACTTTTGGTGGGAAGGGAACAGCGTTCCGTGTGCCTTTGGCGTTGAGTCATGCCGGTCACATGACCACGGAGACGTCTTCGGACAGCGCTGGCTCTTCGGCTTTGAAACGGAGATGAGCACCGCCCCCTAGAGTCTGGAATGACTGGCACATATATGCAAGGGGAACCTTTACCTATAACACAATCTTATTAGCGGGCCCTGGGCACAACAGAGCAGATTTCCATCTGGGGATCTTTTGAAAAGGCAGGACACCCTCGTTCCTCACTTCTGATTCGAAATGTGACTTGTGTAATTGTACTTATTGTTTTGTTTCTTGCAGGCATTATGTTGTACGAGGACCTGAAATGACACCCTATGAAGGTAAATCGTAGCTTGGCATCAGAGTAAACTCACCCTAAAGACCAGCCTCCCTCATGGAGAAGTTGGGAACGTGTTGTTTTAGTCTTGCTTGAGAACAGAATTCCAGGGGTTTTTTTTCTCCCTGTGCTCTTTGTTTTAATATTTTTATAATCACGTATATGTATATATTATAAAATCCTACGTAGTTGGTCAAGAAGCATCAACTTCCAAAATTTATTGCCAGGAATGTTTGTAGTTGCCAGGTGAGATTCAGGTGCTTCAGAGCCTCAGTGGCGCAGTGGTTAGAGTGCAGTACTGCATCTGCTGGCTGCCTGCAATTTGGCAGTTCGAACCTCACCAGGCTCAAGGTTGACTTAGCCTTCCATCCTTCCAAGGTGGGTAAAATGAGGACCCAGATTGTTGGGGTCCATAGGCTGACTCTGTAAGTGGGTAAAATGAATCTTCCCTCCCTCTCTCCTTGTCAGTGGTTAGAATGCAGTATTGCAGGCTAACTCTGCCCACTGCCAGCCGTTCGATCCTGACCGACTGACTCAAGGTTGACTCAGCCTTCCATCCTTCCGAGGTGGGTAAAATGAGGACCCAGATTGTTGGGGTCCATAGGCTGACTCTATAAGTGGGTAAAATGAATCCTCCCTCCCTCCCTCCCACCCTCCCTCGTCAGTGGTTAGAATGCAGTATTGCAGGCTAACTGCCCACTGCCAGCAGTTCAATCCTGACCGACTGGCTCAAAGTTGACTCAGCCTCCCGTCCTTCCGAGGTGGGTAAAATGAGGACCCTGATTGTTGGAGGCAATAGGCTGACTCTGTAAAACCGCTTAGAGAGGGCTGTGAAGCCCTGTGAAGCGGTATATAAATCTAAGTGCTATTGCTATTCTTGAGAAAGAGTGAAGGGCTTGTATCTAGAAGCGCTAGCATCGTAGGAGGATAAAGGAGATGGCCAGAGTAACTCATCAGGCAGGACCTGTTTTTAATCTCTCATCTGCCTATTTCAGAGAACTTTCTCCTTTTCGTCGAGTCGCTTGTAACCAAAAGGGGCCCCATGGTTAAATCCAGAAGTTTTCTTCTCAAACTCTGTGCATCAAACTCCTTTGGATAACATGCTTTGCTGTGAAATTTAAAAACGGTTCTCTTTTCCCACTATTCCTCTTTCAGGTGGCTACTACCATGGGAAGTTAATTTTCCCCAGAGAATTTCCTTTCAAACCTCCTAGTATTTATATGATCACACCAAATGGAAGATTTAAATGCAATACAAGGTAAGATCATTTGCTTAATGATTTCCTGGTTTTTTGTTTTTTTTTTCTCAGCCGGTGATTTGAAAGCATCTCTTTCACCTCTTGCACTTATTAATATTGAGAAATACTTCACTAGGGACGACTTGACCTTGTGGTACCACGTTTGGAAGTAAATCCGCATCTTCACTTCGAAAGAAAGTGAAGGAGCAAATATGTGATTATTAATGTTATGAATATTATTATTATTATTATTATCATTCCTTAAAAATCACTGTACTCAGACAGCACACTGTTTATATAGACATTGAATTTTTATGTTATAATATATATATATATATGCATATTCTTTCTAGCCAGGTTTTACCTACGTAAGCTATGATGTTATACAGCCCTGGTTCTGTGAAATCTCATTCACACGTTTCTGGGCTTTTTGTTTCTTGCTGTTTCTTGCTGACAGACAGCAGACTCTGTGCTGCCCTTTGGGTAGGTACAACGTAAACATTGTACCTTTACAGGGAGGATACCTGAGAAAAGGGTGTGGTTCACTGACGAAGCCTTATAAGGCAGAAATAGCTATCTGAGTCTCCCAAAGGGCAGCACAGAGTCTGCTGTCTGTCAGCAAGAAACAAAAAGCCCAGAAACGTGTGAATAAGATTTCACAGAACCAGGGCTGTATAACATCATAGCTTACGTAGGTAAAACCTGGCTAGAAAGAATATGCACATAAAAGCCTACGAAAAAGAAAGAAAAAGATTATCTATCTATCTATCTATCTATCTATCTATCTATCTATCTATCTATAATTTATATTTCTCTGATAAAGAAATAAAGGGAGACTAGTATAGATCTATTTCAAGCTATTTAGCTCTCATCAGCTAGCCAGACCCTTACTCGGATTCGGACTTGGGCTGCCTGCATGTTAGGCAGTTGTATTAACCTCTGAGCACAAGTTTATTTTATTTTATTTTTATTTTATTTATTTATTTTATATTGGATTTCTATACCGCCCTTCTCCCTGAGGACTCAGGGCGGTGTACAGCCAGATTAAAAAACATGCAGAACAAATATTAAAAACAATTAAAAGATATATAAATTTGGCCCAATTAAAACTCATTTACCAATTAAAAACGTTTAAAACATTTAAAAACAGTTAAAAATTTCATCTTAAGCCAGCCCGGCTTGTTCTCCCTTCATCAGATATATTTATATATATATATATATATATATATATACATTATATAATATATAAATATATTATATAAAGGAATCTTGTCCTGGTGAACATTTTCTGTATCTCTGCTGTGATGGAGTTCTGATGTTTCTGCTTTTTCCCCCCCCCCTGTAGATTGTGTCTTTCCATTACTGATTTCCACCCCGACACGTGGAACCCAGCTTGGTCCGTCTCCACAATCTTGACAGGCCTTCTTAGTTTTATGGTTGAAAAAGGGCCCACTCTGGGCAGTATAGAAACAACAGAATTTACGGTGAGTGAGCCTTCGTTCCCAACTGCCATTTGTTCGCTTGCTGATTAAAATATTGGCCACAAAGGAATCTAGAGACAGATGTGGGGACTCTTGATTTCTTTTCCATTCAGATGATAGTTCCAAGACTGACTTTTTTCCCCCCCTCTTCTCTTCTTGCTCCCTCAGAAGAGGCAGCTGGCTTCGCAGAGTTTAGAATTTAACGTAAAAGACAAAGTTTTTTGTGAATTGTTTCCCGACATGGTGGAGGTGAGTGAGTGACAAGCTACTCTTTTCCTTGGGTGATATTTCCAGGTTTTTTTTATTATTATTATTATACTCGGTCGGGTTTTTTTATTTGGAGACGTCCACAATCCAGGGCAACATTTGCTTCACTTAGAAATCCACCCATCCTTGTGAAAAGAGTCTTAAAGGCTCTTGATTGTGTCACCACCTGAGCCCATTTCAGCCTCATCTTAGTGTCTGCGGCTTGCTTGTGAACAATAATCTCATTAGATCAGAGGTGTCAAACTCAATTTCATTGAGGGCCACATCAAGGTTGTGTTTGACCTTGGTGTTGTGGCCCACCAGCGGCCAGCACAGCTGGCAGCAGATTCGGACAGTGAGGAGGTTGGGGAGGAACATGGGCCAGTCCTGGAATCTGGGTAAGGCTCGGATGAGGGCCCTGAGTCTAAGTCAGAGAGGGGGCCAAGGTAGTTCTTTGCTGCCTCCAGAGTCTCCAGAGTCTGATATCAGCGTGGCAGAAGAACAGCGTGAGCCTGTTCCCAGTGTGCGCATGCATAGAGCTGCCAGAAGACAGGAACAATTTAAGAAAACGGTCGACTTAGGAGTAAGGCTTGGAGATGATCGGCCCCTCCCATAAGACATAAAAGAGAAGCGAACGGGACGTGAGCTTTTGCAGGAAGCAATTAGTTTATCTGTTCGGTAAAAGCTCTGGAAAAGTTCTGTTTGACTCTGTGCTAAGTTTGGCCTTGCCCTGTGTGTGGCAATTAGTTCTCTGGCAGCTTTCCAAGGGAGATAAGGTGGGTGTTTGTAAACATTCCCCTGCAAGACTGCTTGAGAAGCCTTTCAAACTGGGAATGAAAATAATTCACAGCCATTTGAATTAAAGAGGTTTGCCGGGACTGTTTGTGCTGTTTACTTTCTAAGGAAGCCATGGCGTAGAGGCATGGACAGGATAGGCATGGCCAGCTCAAAGTCACTTGTTGAGGCTCTTTTCCCTGGCAGAGGACTGCAGGAGGCAGTCGCAGCCAAAAACGGAGCCTGGGAGGGCCACTCATGGTCTTACCGTGCTCCATTTTTGCTGGCACAGGTACTGCGGGCCAGTCCTCCTCTGTTTCCAGAACGGCCCTGCAGGCCAGATCTAAGCACCCCGTGGGTCGGATGTGGCCCACGGCTCTTCAATTTGACACCCCTGCATTAGAGGATGACCATGGACATCTGAAAACCAGACCAGAAAGTTTCTGCTCTGCGGGCTTTTAGCCATAAGCATTATTCTGACAATCTGGGTTTTCAGACTATAGCGGGAGGTTCATTGGATCCTTCCATCCGCACAAAAAAGATCTAGGGGGAAAAAATCTAGGATCGTGGGGTTTTTTTTGCCAGAAACAAATAAGAGCCTGCCATCTGAAAGCTCTGAAAAGGTTTTAGTTCAAAGCCAGAACGGTGAAACTACCGTATTTTTTGGACTATAAGATGCACCTAAATTTAGAAGAAATCAACAACAACAACAAAAGTTTTTGGCCTCCGCACATCCCATTTTTGGGGCTTTTCCAGGCCCATTTTCCAGCCTTTTTTCTGCCCTTTTTCAAGGCTTTTTCCGGCCTGTTTTTGAGGCTTTTTTGGCCTGTTTTGGAGGTTTTTTTCAGGCCATTTTTCCCTTTAAAAATGACCAAAAAAGCCTTGAAAATAGGCTGAAAAAAAGCCTCCAAAACGGGCCAAAAAAAGCCTCCAAAACGGGCTGAAAAAATCCCTGAAAATGGCCTGATAAAAGGCCCGAAAATGGGGCATGCGGAGGCAAAAAACCGGCCGGCGAGTGGGTGGAGCTTCAGCAATATTTGGTCTATAAGCACAGACATTTTCACCCCCTTTTGGGAGACAAAAAAAGTGTGTCTTATAGTCTGAAAAATACGGTAAGTTCCATCTTTTAACTGAACTTTGTTTTGCTTAGCTGAGAGAATTTCCAACCCGGCGCATTTAATCTTTGATCTCTTCCTGCTAATCTATCTCTCCTTGCCCTTCTCTGCTGCCCAGGAAATCAAGCAGAAACAGAAGGCCCGAGACGATCTCCACAGCCGGCCAACGACTCTCCCGCTTCCGGATGTCATCCCTGACGGAGAAGCTCATCACGGTCAGAACGGCCTGCCAATCCTTAACGGGCACCCGCCTTTGGCTGCGGCTAACAATCCCCTTGGCCTCCAGCAAGCTAACCGCCACCATGGACTCCTGGGTGGAGCTTTGGCGAACTTGTTCGTTATCGTGGGCTTCGCGGCCTTCGCCTACACAGTGAAGTACGTCTTGAGGAGCATCGCGCAGGAGTGAGAGATGCTCTGGAGTTTCTCCTCCTCCTCCTCCTCCTCCTTCCAAGTCTGGATTCTGAGACCAAAATAACAGTAGTGGCAGGAAGGAAACGAAAACGAAACATTTGGGACTCTGTGGGGTCTCGTACTCCCGACTGTGGGCTAACTGCTGTGATGTGTACAGGGTTTTTTTTTTGTTTTGTTTTTTTGTTTTAATTACTGGTTTTGGCCCATGGAATTATTTTCTTCGGCGGGGAGGGGAAACCCTGCTTGGGATTGAAAAGGATGGGATGGGAATGGAGCAAGGAAGAGGACAAACACACTGTCTCCCAAGAAAAGAAGAAGGAAAAAAAAAAAAAAACAGCCTTTGAAACTGTAGGATCTAAATTTACCGGCCTACAAAATCCCCTTGTTTCTTTTTCTTTCTTTCTTTCTTTTTTCTTTTTTTTCAGTGCACTCTGAATTCGTTCTAACAACCTTTGAGCATTTGGAGAACGCGGGCTGGAAGCATCCACTTTTAAGGCAACGTGGGGTTTTTGGGCGGTAGAGAAGACAAGGTTGGGAGAGCATAGGCAGCCCTTGCCTGTTTTAATATGGGTGGGTAGCTGAGAAGGGGAGGCGGTGTAGAGGAATAAGGGGAGCGCTCGTTGCTTCCTTAAGATCCCTTCGATCGCCTCGCTTGACGTGTTGGTGTCTGCTGCTGAACAGGTATCCCAAACCGAGCAGACGTTTGCGTGAACACTAGATCCTCGAGGAAGCATTTCGCATAATAAGTTGGCGATGGCGGGAGAGTGAACGTAAAAAAAATTTTTTTTTACAAGTGGAGCGTGGAGCTGAAGGCGAGCGTAAAGCATTTTGCTCTTTGGAATCGACGTTGAGCCGTCCCCACAAAGGTGAGGAGTTTTGGTGCTAACGGAGACAGCCTGTGGTTTTTGCAAAAAAGGATGCCGTTTTCCCGCTCTCCCAGACCATTGGGTCAGCGGTTACTTTTCGGAGTAACGTGGTGTGTTTTTTTTTTTAAAAAAAGCAGGCACGTCCTTTGCCCAAACCTCATCACAAAAGTAACAGTTTTTCTTTTTCTTTTTTTTTTAAAAAAAGAAAAATCTGGCCCAATAAAAACTTGCCCAATTGCTCTTTAAAGAGAGAAAGAGAGAGAGAGAGAGATGACAATGAATCGCCAGGCTCTCCTTGGTCTTTTGATGAGCATTTAAAAAAAAAAAAAGTTTAAAAGTTTGGTGTTCTGTGTTTCTTTTCTTTTTTTTTTCCAAAAAGACCCCGTTTGATGACTTTTGGGGTTGCAATCATGTCGCGTTTTGTAGTTCATCTCCAGGTTTTTTGCTGCTATAAAGAGAAGGGGAATGAAAAGAGTTGAGCCCAGATGGGTGGGCGTGGGAAGGAATTTTTCAATCAACCCCTTCTGGGTTTGACATTTCCCCCACCCCACCCCCAAAAGCTTCGGGCTGTTGTCTGCATTAGTCCTAGGCAGTGGTGGGTTTCACTTAAATTTTGCTACCAGTTCGCCCACGCATGCGCAGAGCGTATTTGATGACATCCAGGCGGGTGGGGAGAGCCTCCCCCCTGCCGTTACTACCGGTTCGCCCCGGTTCAACCCATCGCTGGTCCTAGGCTTTCTCTTGCTCCAGTTGAAGGTATCCCTTCTAAAGCTGGAGTCACTCAAAAGCTACGATTTTACATGCTTTACACGGGAGAAGTTAAACGGATAATATTTTTTTTGGGGGGGGGGACCCTATTTATTCTCAACCAGAACAACTGGACCTTTAACATTCCCCATTCTGGGACAGGGGAAGGATCCCCACAGTTTCTGGAATTGGTAGGATGGTGCTGTCCATCCAGCTTAACACCGGTGTGAAGAAAACGAGAAATGCTTAAGTCCAACCCATTTAGCGTGGTTATATCAGCTTCCCCTCTCCAAGGTCGAAAAAGCCCTGTACCGCTAAATACGTCTTTTTTTTTTTTTTTTTTTTAAGCTTTCCCTTTGTTCCAAGGTATTTTAAAGATGAAGATTTCTGGCTTTTCGTTCAGTTTTGAGTTATTGGTTTTATTTCAATTTTTGTGTAGCTTCTCTTCCCCCCCCCCCCCCCCCCCCGGGAACCCGTACACGAAACAAAATTGGAAAAGTTTGACTTTACGGAAATGCTATTGGAGTATTGACTGGGGAAAGGCAATCGGAAAAGATGAATTAAATCCATAAGCTGTTTAACTTAGAGACGTGACTTAGAGTGAATTATCTGCTTTTGACCAATTTCTAAGCCAGTAGGTGCGGTTCAGTTGTTAATTCTCCCAGTAGCTCTATCCGTGAAAAACAGACGTTTGTTAAAATAAAATCTTTATTGTCAGCGTATGAATGGGAGAGAGACAGAGAGGGATGACTGCGATTGAACAATAATTTTTAAGAAAGCCTTCTCAACATGCCAGGCGCTATTGTGGGATTACATCTCCCGTCATCCCTGGGCCACAGGGATCGAGGACAAACTGGAGAAGGGTACTCGGTTGGTTGGGGAGACTTGATTTAAAATATGTATTTCCGTTTTTTAGAAATACTTCAGGGATTGTGTGATGGTCTCCCATCTCTCTGGCTTTTGATGAAACTTTGTGATTATTATTATTATTTTTCTTCTTCTTCTAAAGCTTGGCCTTCTGTCCATGTTTTTGCACCCGTGGCTGTCACATGATCTTAAATGTACATATTCATACCAAGGCATTTCTTTCTACTTGAAAAAAAAAGAAGCAGCAGCGTAGGTTGAGTTCTTTAGGTACCTGAAAGGGGTCGGAAAAGAGGCCAGTTCAGTGCACGTGACTGAAGCCAAGCTTGGGTTTGTTTAAACCATAGTTTGTTGAATAAATCACTGTCTGAGTTCACGCTTGTGCTGGATTGCGTGGGGCGGTTCCTCAAGCTGCATCGATGGGAGTTCTCACAATCGATGGGTCTTGACTTCCATATGAAGGTGCTAAGCTTAAATCGACTCAACGAACAACTTTGCTGGCCAAAGTGGAGTTTTTAAGAGGTATGTTTTCCGTAGCACCTTCAAAAGGGCAGAATTTTTTTTTATGTGTTGTGTGTGTGAAGGGGAAGCGAATGTTGTATGGGTTCTAAGCCAGGTGAGAAATCTTAATTTTTTTTTTAAAACCCAACAATATTTGGTTGGTCAATTGCAAAAGAATCCTCTAGTGCAGGTGATGTCCAACCTTGGCAACTTTTGAAGACCTGCCTGACTTCAACTCCCAGAATCCCCCAGCAGTCCTTGGCTTGAGGATTTCTGGGAGTTGGCAGTCCGCAGGTCTTAAAATTTAAGAGCCTTGATAGTACAGTGGTCTACGCACCCTGTTATTAACACAGCTGCCTGCAATTTACTGCTGGTTCGAATCTCGCCAAGGCTCAAGGTTGACTCAGCCTTCCATCCTTTCTAAGGTAGGTAAATTGAGGACCCAGTTTGTGGGGGCAATAAGCTGACTTTGTATAAATATACAAAAGGATGAAGGCTATTGCTTAACGCATTGTAAGCCACCCTGAGTCTCCGGAGAAGGGCGGCATATAAATCAAATTTTAAAAAAATTAAAAAAAAAAATAGGACATACCTTGCTCTAAATTGGACATACCTGCTCTAGAGTCTTAGAATCTCGGCCAGCAGTCAAGAGAACCATTTGGGCCTATTGGAGGTGGAGTAAATATTTATTTAGGCAACAGTTATAGAGATTGTAAAGGGGGAAATTGTGACCAAACAGAACTTCTACTATTTGCAAGACGTTGCAAGCAAACTAAGGGGATTCGTTTAGGTGGAATGGGTATTATTTAGCAGGGGCATGATAAATATAGATTGAAAGTTTATGCCCAGAAGCTTCGAACTATTGGATTCTGGGGACAAGTAATAGCAGAGTTCCTCTATTTTGGGGCAGGTTCGAATATCTTCTGAAGCCAAGCATGCTTGAAGCAGCTCAGTGCTTGTGCGGGAAGAACCTTTTAGACTCCTAGAAGTATAATGGACCACACTGAGAAGTTGAAACAGATACCAGGAGAAAGCTGGGGACAATTCACGTTCTATTTCTGCCAAGAAGTTACACTGGGTGAATGAAGTACCTTTTTCATGAAGGACCTCTACCTGAGAAGGTCCTTTGAAATGGAGCTGCTTTGGACTATATACTCATTGATGCAACAACAGATGCCTCTGCTTTCAATTTTTTTTGTTTTTAATAGGCTTAGATTCTTAGGCCTGATTGCAATTTGATTGAGATAAGGGGGGGGGAAAAGATGAACAAATGACCCTGAGATATAGAGAAGCCAGTGGCTTCTTTCCCTATTTGTGTTACCTTCACCTGGCTAATACACATTAAAAGGTAAAGGTTCCCCTCGTGCATATGTGCTAGTCGTTCCTGACTCTAGGGGGCGGTGCTCATCTCCATTTCAAAGCCGAAGAGCCAGCGCTGTCCGAAGACATCTCCGTGGTCATCTGGCCGGCATGACTCAACGCCAAAGGCGCACGGAACACTGTTCCCTTCCCACCAAAGGTGGTTCCTATTTTCTACTTGCATTTTTTACGTGCTTTCGAACTGCTAGGTAGGCAGAAGCTGGGACAAGGAACGGGAGCTCATCCCGTTACGCGGCACTAGGGATTCGAACCGCTGAACTGCCGACCTTTCGATTGACAAGCTCAGCGTCTTAGCCACCGCGTCCCTATTTTAAATTCCCTTTTATATAATTTTAATTATTTAGTAATTTAATAATTTAAATTTATTTTAAATTATTTTAAAATTATTAAATTACTATTTGAAATTACCTGGATCCAATCCACATTGGATCCAGGTAATTTCAACTGTAATGTAATAGTTTAACCAGCAGGTGTCGCTACCACATCAACATTAGACAAATGGCACGTAAGCCATGGTTTCCTCTAACTTGTTTTATTGGGGATGAATTGAGTTGAATGTTGCTCACGTCGTCTCTTGTTTTTGGGGTGTAAAATGAGGGAGGCCCACCTTGAGAAACCCTAATCCTGCAGGCCCAGAATTTGAAAGCTGCCACAAGAACAAGGAGGAACACGAACACGGGAAATCAGTGTTTACAATCACGGTTTCAGGAAAAGTAAAAACTTCGGTCTGATTATAACATGGCCCCATTGATGACTGTGTGGATGCAACCTGGGGATTTCCTGGTGGTTTCCTATCCAATTACTAACCAGACCTTGCTCTATTTCTGTCAAGATTTGGAAGATAGAGTGGGTGAGAGGCAGGGGTGGGCAGCTGGGGGTTTGCAGGGGTTCGGGAGAACCTCTAGCTAATATTCTCTGCAGTTCGCAGAACCTCCAAATCCCACTCCTGGCTGGCCCCGCCCACCTAGCCTCTCCCAGGAGTCCCCATAGGGCCCATTTTGGATGCAGGTAAGTGCAGGGGGCTTGGGGAGGGTGAAAAGCGGGCCTACCAGAAGTTTGGGAAGAGGGCCTCCGAAGCCTGGGGAGGCTGTTTTCACCCTCCTGGAGATTCAAGAAAAACCTCCGGAGTCCGGGGAGGCCGTTTTCACCCTCCTGGAGGTTCAGGAAAAACCTCCAAAGTCCGGGGAGGCCGTTTTCACCCTCCCGGAGGTTCAGGAAAAACCTCCAGAGCCTGGGGAGGCCATTTTCATCCTCCCGGAGGTTCAAGAAAAGCCTCCGGAGCCCGGGGAGGGCAACCCCCCCTCTCCGTGGTGCAGGAGGCCGACTAGGCCACGCCTATCCAGCAACTGGGAAGAGAACCCCTTGCTAAAACGTTTGAAGCCCACCCCTGCCCCTAAGGATTAGCAGGTGCCCTCTCCCTACTCAGAAACAATTCTGAGAGGAGACAGGCCAGGACATCTCTGACTTATCGGCCGATCCAAATGGGCTGGGCTAAAATCCAGCTGCCGATTGCGTTGACCGAAAACCGTAGTCATCCCTTAAGAACCAGAACCTTCCTAGAAGTACGAAATAGTTAAAATGGCCCATCTCTCTTCACACCGTATCTTTTTCCTTCTCTCCCCCCCCCTTCCCCCCCCACCATCCATAAAAACTATCTTTGCATTCCTTGCAAAACTATGCTGGCAACCGTTTCTTTGTTAATAATATTTAACTTGCTTTGGCGTCGCCTTGCGCTTCGAGCCCTGTTCGCGGGGTTAGCTGCAGACAGGCTTGTGAATCTGTACGGGGTGGGGAGGACGACAAGACGACTTGATGACATGTTAATAGGACAATCTGTCATACGGCAGCTCAGCGGCCCAGACGGTTCCGCAGACCGTGGTGGAAGGCGAGCTTTTCTTGGGGTTGTGTTATACTCCCGTCTTGTTTTCTCACGCGCTTTTCCCTTCGGCTTCCTAGACTTGACTTATCCCCCTTCAGATGGGAGCGCACGGCATCGCAAACACGGAGACGGTGCCGAACAGAACCTCCTCTTCAATTGGAAAACTTAATTTTTTTTTTAAAAAAAAATTAAAGATGTCATATTTTGCAAATTTTTTCTCCCCCCCTAGCTTTGGATAGCTCTATTCTGCACGCAGTTGTGGGTTTACGAACCCACAAATCGAAACCTTTCACCAGGGATGGGCTTTGAAAATTTTAGCAAGGGGTTCGCTGCCTGGTTGCTGGGTGGGCGTGGCCATGGTGGGTGTGGCTTAGTCGGCCTCCTGCACCACAGCGGGGGGGGGGTATTTTTGCCCTCCCCGGGCTCCGGAGGCTTTCCTCGAGTCTCTGGGAAAGTGAAAACGGCCTCTCCAGGCTCTGGAAGCCCTCTTCCCGAATTTCCAATAGGTCTGTTTTTGCCCTCCCCGAGCTTCCGCACGCGCTCTGCACTTACCTGCATCCAAAACGGGCCGCGTGGGGACTCCTGGGAGGGGAGGGGTGGGCGGGGTGGGGTCAGGAGTGGGATTTGGGGGTTCTCCAAACTGCATAGAATCTTAGCTAGAGGTTCTCCCGAACCCCCAGCGGCCTATCCCTGCCTCTCACCCACTCTATCTTCCAAATGGCCTTGACAGAATAAAAGATGACATCCTATGAATCTGGACCTCATGGGGGAGATGCTTGAAAAGGATTTCATCATTGGGGTTTACAGGGATCTGGGCATATCATTGGGAAGGAAGAAACGGGTCGATCGACTTGTCGAACTGATCTACTTTCAACTCGGGTGTCGCAAGCGACCAATTCCAAGGCAATGAAATCCCATCGAAGGCCAGCAGTAAACACAAACCTTTTATAATTGTAAAAAAAAAAGAAATGCAACATGCTAATTAAAGCCAACCCACTTACAGCAAAACGTAATTAACTGTAATCCCAGGTGTTTTTTAAAATAAAATTGTTGATAAAAGCAGCCAATTAACTAAAGACTCAATAAACAATTAAAACGTAACAAGTCAGCACGCTAAGGATGAAAATTTGCAGTGTTTTGCCTAGGTGATAAATTGCTAGGTAATTGGAAGCAGGAAAGCAAAAGCGGATTTCTTGGTATGTTTTTACACTGATATCCTCTTTCCTCTGGCCCCTTTAGCAAATTTAAGTCTACGAATCTCTGGCTTGTTCTTGAATTGCAGCGGAGGAACTCGTAGGATTAGGCCTGGCTTTCTAAGTAAGAGCAAGCACAACGGACTTCCGAAGTTTGGTTCAATTTGGGGAGAATAAATTAGGGTAGGTCCCTTATTGTGGGATGTCGCACGAATGGAATCCTCAACCTTAAGCAGAACGGAGAACTCAATCTGAGTATTGCGGGAGAGAGATGGGTGGCTTCTAAGTATGATAAATATAGATTAGCCCTTACGGCCACAACTGAACCCAAAATTGTTGTTGCTAAGCGAAACAGTTACTGAGTTTTGCCCGGTTTTGGGATTCATCAAAAATGTGAGTGCGGGCGCATGCTTTGCCCACATGCACCACCTCCACACATGAACCCAGTCTCAAAAGCGTGCCTAAATAGGACAGCATAGAGCCGAGGCGGTTGGATAGACCCACTCGCGATTTCCGCTACCAATTCGCCCGAACCGGCTGAATACCACTTCTGTTTTTTTTGTTTTTTGTTTTAATTTGATTTATATGCCGCCCTTCTCCGGAGACTCAGGGCGGCTTACAATGCGCTAAGCAATAGCCTTCATCCTTTTGTATATTTATACAAAGTCAGCTTATTGCCCCCACAACTGGGTCCTCAATTTGCCTACCTTAGAAAGGATGGAAGGCTGAGTCGACCTTGAGCCTGGCAAGATTCGAACCTGCAGTAATTGCAGGCAGCTGGTCTTAATAACAGGGTGCTTTAGACCACTGTACTACCAAGGCTCCTTTATAAAAATGGTCTTGCCCCATTTTACGACCTTTCTTCATCATCATCATCATCATTATTACCTACGTGCTTTAAGCTGAAGGACACTGGATTGCCATTGTGAATCAGGGCAAAGGGCTAAGATTGCAGACATCCAAGTTCAAGTGCTTCCTTGGCTGGGAAACCCACTTTGGGGCTTTTTGCCAGCCTAGGCTACTTTGCTGGTGAGGCTTTCCAATCATTGACTAGCTTCACCACAAAATAAATTGTTGGCTTCATTATTATTACCTACATGCTGTAAGATGAAGGACAACAGCACTGGATTGCCGGCGTGAATCAGGGCTTAGGGCAAAAGGCTAAGATTGCAGACATCCCAAGTTCAAGTGCTTCCTTGGCTGGGAAACCCACTGCAGGGCTTTTTGCCAGCCTAGCCTACCTTGCCGGTGAGGGGGCCTTTTTTAGGATTAAAACCAGAGGGCTGCCTTGCATTTCCCGATCCTTTCAAAAGTGACCTGTAAACGCCAACAGGAACACCTGTAAAAAGCGAGAAGCCATCAAGTCCAACAGGCACACAGAAGAGAGAGGATTTTGCGAGATGGAAAGAAAGAGGATCTGCAAAGGGCTAAACAAGTCACAGACAGGGGAAAGAAGTTTTATTTTCTGATTTAAACGTCTTTGGCACGGGGGGGGGGAGGAAGAGTCTGCTTTCTCCCGACAGTCTCCCCTTAATAGGAATGTGAAAAGACCAGCCTGAACAGCTCTTTAGAATGTGGTCCCTCCCTCTCCATACAAATTACCCTCCCTTTCTCTCCCCCCCACTCCCTCCTTCTCCTCTTTTTCACTCCCCCTTCCTTTCAAGTTGATGCAAAACTCTCCCACAAAAATTGTATTTATTCACGGCGGCGGTACAACTCCAGGGAAGTTTTCTGCCAGCCTGCAGCTGCCAGGCAAGGAAGCAAGAAGCAAGGAGCTGGCGATTTTGGAGAACCTGCCCTTGCCAAAGTCTCCGCTCAGAGACAGGGGTTAGTGGGACATTCCTTTTGGGAATGTGCTCTGGGGTGGAGGGGAAAGAGAGAAGATTCAGGAGACAAGCTGGTTTGGAGGAGAAAGCGATGATTGTCAGATCGTTTCTTAAGCGGCCGAAAAATTCAGGAAGGATTTGAGTGGAGTTTTTTTTCCCTTGCTTTATTTTTTTTTGATAAGTGGGAAATTGTGGACTTTTAAGATGGCACATCCAGATATGTGATTTATTTTTTTTTTAAATCATCGGTAAAGTAAGCAACTCTGCCAAATTTCCGATATATGGGTAGATTTGAGCAGACAAGCTTTGGACATCTGCAAGTGTGACATCGGGGGGAAAAAAAAGACCAGCCGCAGCTCAGATGCCCCCTCTTCCCTTCTCCTGCACCTGATTCTCCAGTCCTTCACCTTTTGGGTCTGCCCCTGTTTCGAAGAGGCCTCCAACGGTTCTGCAATTTTTGACCTTTTTCCCCCTGGACGTTTTTTGGCCAAAAGGAGGAGGAGGAGGAGAAGAAGATGAAACGGGGAATGCCGATTGACCTTCTGCTCTGAGCTCAAGTTTTTTTGTTTTGTTTTGTTTTGAGAAGCTGCTGGCAGAGGGGAGCTTTGGCGTGGCTGACGTCGAAGCAGGCCATCCAAAGACGAAAACGGCAAAACCGCTGGCGATGGTTACAGGTTGCTTGCGAGTGGGATTCGCTTGGCGTGAGTAGGAGCTAGCAAAAGCCAGTTTACGGGAGAGACCCAGGAAAGACGATCCACAGTCGGATCCATTTCCGATTTCCATCTCGAGAAGGTCGCTTCTCTCTTGGCTCGAAGATGAGGTCCTCAAAAGAGAAGAGGCAACGATGCTGGAGTTGGTTTGTTCTGGCGATGCTGATCTGCCAAGAATTCCCGAATTTCCCGCTGGTGTTGGCCAAGAAAGAGCGGAAGAAACCCAAAGAGCCTAACCAATACACGGAGGCTCTCTCCAACACCACTCTTTCCAACAGTGAAGAATTGAACGGACACTCCAAGGTAAGGGAGGGAGGGGGGAGAAATCTGGCAAATTGGGGTAATTTGCTTTTCCCAAATGGTGCCCCCCCCCATTTGATCGGGGTTTCCCCAGATGAGACAAGTTGAAGGTCGACGGGTTGGGATTCCCAAGACTTTCCTAATCCCCCTAAAAGATGGAAATGGAGCCATTGTGGTTTCCGTGAAGGCCTTTTTCAGCAGAAGGTGGGTTTGGTGACAGTAACAGAGTTGTAAGGGTCCTTGGAGGTCATTTAGTCCAACCCCCTGCTCTTGCAGGGGACCTATACGAGGGATTCGAACCACCAAACTGCCGACTTTACTGATCGACAAGCTCAGTGTCTTAAGTCACCGAGCCACCTAGTTTGGGATGACAGTTGGATGTCTGGTTTGATGACATTCACTCTGGCGATAAGGGGTTTCAGCTGGGGTGGAAGGGCCGAGGGGGACCGTTAGGTCTGAGATCGGGAAAGCCAGCTTCTGTTATCAAAGACGGTTTATCTGACATCGGCAAGACCCCTCCTCCCATCGTACCCTGCTTGTAGGATTCCTCCCCTCCCCCCAATAATCTGTTGGGTTGGAAATGGGGGCAAGGGAAATTGCTGCGATCAATCCAAGCAATCTCGTCATAACTTTTGGAGAGATCTCATGATCCAGAAACCAAAGCAAAAGGAGGAAGGGGGGCAATTTTAATTTCTATGACTCTCTCCTTTCGCCTGCATTGTTGGTGATGATGGGCAATAAAGCTATTCTGTTCTGTTCTGTTCTACTCTACTCTACACCACTCTATTCCTATTCTATTCTATTCTATTCTATTCTATTCTATTCTATTCTATTCTATTCTATTCTATTCTATTCTACTCTACTCCTATTCTATTCTAAAATTCTATTCTATTCTAAAATTCTATTCTATTCTATTCTATTCTATTCTATTCTATTCTATTCTATTCTACTTACCCTACTCTATCCTTATCCTTATCCTATCCCTAACCTATTGGCACATCCACAGGGGCAGGTCTCTGGGTAAGGGGCAGGATTCCACAACCACCAAGCCCCATCCCACATAGACCAGGCTGTAATTCCAGGCTGCTGGACTACAAACTCCATACTTCCGGGGAGTTTGATGGGAGAGGGAATCCAAGCCATCCGAAAAGGCAGGTTGAGAAGGGAAGGGGGGATGGAGGTTTAGAAGAAGTGGGGATTAACTCAGGGTGGGAGAGGTGAAGGGGGAGATTTATCACATTACAAGCAGCCCTCAAGGTTTGTGTAAGCGTGCCAAGGGCAGAAGTAACTTCCACCATCTCTTTCTGGCAGCTCCTCCCAAATGCTAAGCTGGCAAAAAAATAAAATAAATAAAAATAAAAAAATCAAGAGCAGACAGAAGTGCTTATTCCCATCCAATGTCGTTAGGGGCTCCCTTCAGTTTACGTGAACGATTTTTCCTTCACCCCACTCGTTTCATTTGCTTGCCCCTTGCTTGCCTAATCTAGTCGGCCGTTTTCCCCGAATTCTACGGAAGTCGCGGCGAAAGGAAACTAAGAGAAACTTAGCATCAGTCAGCAAAGTCAGAAATAATTAGCCAGCATGTCAGGGGGCTAAGCCTGAGCTGGGATGAGAGTCCTCCAATTTATTTATTTATTTATTTATTTATTTATTTATTTATTTATTTATTTATTTATTTATTTTATTAGTTCGATTTATATGCCGCCCTTCTCCGGAGACTCAGGGCGGCTTACAATGCGTTAAGCAATAGCCTTCATACTTTTGTATCTACCTGCTTTGTAGGGCTTTCGCCCCCCCCCCTAAGCGGTGTTCTTTTTTATACAAAGTCAGCTTATTGCCCCCACAAACCGGGTCCTCGTTTTACCTACCTCGGAAGGATGGAAGGCTGAGTCAACCTTGAGCCTGGTGAGATTCGAACTCGCAGTAATTGCAGGCAGCTGGTGTTATTTAACAGTGCTTTAGTCTGCTGCGCCACCAAGGCTCATCCAGGAGGGAAATCATCCCCTTAATTGCAGAGAAGAAACCACCTATAAGACCGAAATGAAGTGGAAGCAGGAGGAAAAAAAAAATCAATCAAAAAGAACTCGCAGGATTCAATCGTGCCTCTCACAAGTTCCAATCCTTCCTAAAAAGGAAAGTTTTCACGGAGCAGCTGGAGGCCCTCAAAGGAAGATTCCTATTATTTGATTTCCATTCCTTTATTATTTCCAACTTTCCGAGGCGACTGATGTGTTTAAATAGGAGAGCGAAATTTACATTAAACCGAGATGACGTTTAAATAGAGTGAAATAAGAGTTGGATCTGTCTCCAAACGCCAAGCAGGGAGGACAAAACCATCCTAACGGTAACAGTGACAAAGTTGGAAGGGATCTTGGAGGTCATCTAGTCCAACCCCCCTCCCTCACGCAGGAGACCTAAACTAGGGATTCGAACCGCCGAACTTTCTGAACGACAAGCTCAGCATCTTAGCCACTGAGCCACCTAGCTCCTTGGGAGCAGGAGGTAAGATCCAAAAGGATTTCCCCCCCCCCATTTGTCAAATAGTTTTTCCATTCCTGAAGTTGGTAGTAGTAATGAGCGTTTTATAAAAGCATTTTTATATATATATAAAAGAGGATCTAACAAGAAGAGAAAGTTATCCCACCCTCTCCAGGCTTCTGTTGCCATTGTGAATGATGAATTGCAAACACTAATCCTGCAGTTAAGTCCATAAAAGGCAAATGGATTTCTGAACGATTTGCATAAATCATCGAGGCTTTTTGATTTATCATCCCACTGCAAGAACCCACTGCAAACCCCATCCACATTCATGTATACCGTGTTTCCCCAAAAATAAGACCCGGTCTTATATTAATTTTTGCTCCAAAAAGACGCATTAGAGCTTATTTTCTGGTTAGGTCTTATTTTGGGGGGGAAATACGGTACTAAATGCACCCATCTGGCTGACGATCTTAACT
Source organism: Pantherophis guttatus (assembly GCF_059756535.1). NCBI lineage: Eukaryota > Metazoa > Chordata > Lepidosauria > Squamata > Colubridae > Pantherophis > Pantherophis guttatus. The sequence goes on from NC_142077.1 coordinate 4,721,654, forward strand.
GGGGCTTATTTTGGGAGGTAGAGCTTATATTACGAGCATCCTGAAAAATCATGCTAGGGCTTATTTTCTGGTTGGGTCTTATTTTGGGGGAAATATGGTACTAAATGCACCCATCTGGCTGACAATCTTAACTGGGGCTTATTTTGGGGGGGGTAGGGCTTATATTACGAGCATCCTGAAAAATCATGCTAGGGCTTATTTTCCGGTTGGGTCCTATTTTTGGGGAAACAGGATACACCAAATAGGTCTTTCACTGATTTGATTCTTCTTCTGAGCCTAACTGACTGACTGTTGGCAGAAAGGGGACAGGTGGGGCCAAGATTGGTGGGGCCTTTTATCTCCAGAGCTAGAGTGGAGCTTCACTAGCAGCGGTGGCTCTTCTGTCCCAAGGACCAGCCCATTGATTTCCACTGCTCTCGTCTCCTCTGCTTCTGCACATCCGCACATCAGGCACTGGACCCAGCTGTTCCTCCTCTTCCTCATCAGCCACCTCCAGACCTGGGGGCTGTTGACTCTCCATCTGAGGGCTGACAGACAGCCCAGACTCCGCCTCTGTCTCTCTCTCTCGGACAGCTCCATTCCCTCTTCCTCCTCAGAGCTCTCGGGTTGCCCTGATGCCGATCCTGACTCCCACGCTGCCTCCTCCTCCTCTGATTCGGTTGCTGAAGGGGCCGGCGGCCGACAAGCCACAACACCCTCAAAGACAGGGACTGTTACTCCAACAATTTCCTAGCACCTAATTGGACACTTGGATAATTGGATAACCAGGGGGGAAGGTGGGAACAAGGGAAAAGTTAACTGTATGCTTTGGGTGCGAAAATCCCAGATCCAGCCTTGCTTCTTCTGT